>NC_136748.1:31340118-31372618 GCF_936440315.1 Barbus barbus
ATCAATGGAAATATTATTTATTCAGATTTCAGATGATTATGAGCTCCACAGCCACATTTAAGATTCAAATATAGCGGAGACTTAAGTTTTGGTCTCTTTTTAAAGAAGACATATATCAGTTGATTGCCGAAGTGGGAAAGATTGAAAAAATTTAACTAAAAAAAAGTTATAGACGTTTAAGTTTATTATTATGAAATATGCACAAAAATATTATTATAAATATTTATATGAAAAATTCCCAAAACATGTTTTACTCTAAAACAGCAAGAAAATCAAAACCATAAATCTAAACAGGTTGTGCACCAAATTTGAGGTTGATATCACAAAACAACAACAATCAACATGGCTGCAGTACCGGATGTGTCCACTAGATGAAATTTGTTTGCCATTCATTTTCAGTGCTGTCATTTTTGGCCGTGAACAATGTAAGTGTGTCTGTTTTTTCTGGAGCATTTAGCCTAAGTTCACATAGCAAGTGCCAAAATCTTTACCAAGTTTTGTACCATTCCAATGAAGTAAAACATTCCTGACACAACCATCCGGCCCCAAAACCCAAAAATGTTAATGCTTGAGATCACATGAGTGATTATGATTATTATAACATTAAAATCTAACGCTTCAATCACTAACAATCATTATAGTGTTGTGTTGTTTTCTGTCTAGACTCTTTAGTTAAAGTGTGATTATGATGCAAGCCTGTAATTAGGAGTATAACTGAGACGGAGTGTTTCGTCCAGCCGTTAATGCAAGATTATTCAAATGTTTCCGCAGGAAATTAAAGGCTTTGATTGTTTTGTGCTGAAAATCCACTTACAGACTTTGAGCTTCTGAACGTCGGGCCCCAAAATGCTGAGTGTTTTGGTGAACGTTACAAATAAGAGTCATGAGGAAACTTAAAGCATTTGAAAAGTGTTCTTTGCAGGAGAATGTGCTTTATAGAAACCATTATGAAAGATGAATATTTGGCTGTTTAGATCAGATCAAATTCATTACACGCTCTCAGAAGTCTGCTTATTCATATCGGTTAACGACATTAAATAAGTACTTCAAGCGATGTGCCGGTTTGGAAATGTTGTCATGAGGTGAGGATGTAGATAGTCACTGTGATGCAAATAAATCAGTGCAAATCTCCAGACCGAGTGTTAGTAGCAGGAAAAACAATAAAAGCTGATGAGACTGAAATGACGGGTTACAGGCCTTTCATTCCAGCTCTCTGAGCTCGTAAAATCATGCAAAGCTCTTCAAATATAATCGCTCGTGCCTCATCGAATCTATAAATTACTCAAGAGACTAAAGTTTCGTTGTACGTGTCAACACATTCACATTAACATTCATGTTTACAACTTTCAGTTTCTGCAGTGTTGCTTCACCGTATGGATTTCATCATGAACTGAAAGCTTCATCCACATTAGTTTGTTCCTTTTTTATTATTTCTATCCATAATTCTGTTTTCCCATGTGCAGTCTTGCTTTGCATTTATATTTATGTATTTACCAGATGCTTTATCCAAAGTGATTTACAAAAGAGCAATTCGTCAATAGTCGAAATACACAATGCCAGATTCATTAGACAGCTGGATTAGGAGATGAGTTACTGAAGAGATGAATTATTTCTGTTTTTATATGTAAGTGCATTGGTTTAAGAGTGAAGTGCATCCCATAATCAGTGCTGGGGAAACGCATTACAAGTAACGCAAGTTACATAATCAGATTACTTTTTAATTTAGAAGGAAATATCTGAGTTACTTTTTCAAATAATTAACACCAGTTCCTGTGTTTCTGATGTATTGAGTGACAGCTCTGGTGTTGAGAGAAATCAGGAGTAAGTGCAGAGTGTTGTGTGTGAACATGATCTTACTGTAGTTCTAGACTAAATATCATCATGATCTTACTGTAGTTCTAGACTAAATATCTACATGATCTTACTGTAGTTCTAGACTAAATATCTACATTATCTTACTGTAGTTCTAGACTAAATATCTACATGATCTTACTGTAGTTCTAGATTAAATATCTACATGATCTTACTGTAGTTCTAGACTAAATATCTACATGATCTTACTGTAGTTCTAGACTAAATATCAACATGATCTTACTGTAGTTCTAGACTAAATATCAACATGATCTTACTGTAGTTCCAGACTAAATATCAACATGATCTTACTGTAGTTCTAGACTAAATATCTACATGATCTTACTGTAGTTCTAGACTAAATATCTACATGATCTTACTGTAGTTCTAGACTAAATATCTACATGATCTTACTGTAGTTCTAGATTAAATATCTACATGATCTTACTGTAGTTCTAGACTAAATATCTACATGATCTTACTGTAGTTCTAGACTAAATATCTACATGATCTTACTGTAGTTCTAGACTAAATATCTACATGATCTTACTGTAGTTCTAGACTAAATATCTACATGATCTTACTGTAGTTCTAGACTAAATATCATCATGATCTTGCTGTAGTTCTAGACTAAATATCTACATGATCTTGCTGTAGTTCTAGAATAAATATCTACATGATCTTACTGTAGTTCTAGACTAAATATCTACATGATCTTACTGTAGTTCTAGACTAAATATCTACATGATCTTACTGTAGTTCTAGACTAAATATCTACATGATCTTACTGTAGTTCTAGATTAAATATCTACATGATCTTACTGTAGTTCTAGACTAAATATCTACATGATCTTACTGTAGTTCTAGACTAAATATCTACATGATCTTACTGTAGTTCTAGACTAAATATCTACATGATCTTACTGTAGTTCTAGACTAAATATCTACATGATCTTACTGTAGTTCTAGACTAAATATCTACATGATCTTACTGTAGTTCTAGACTAAATATCTACATGATCTTGCTGTAGTTCTAGACTAAATATCTACATGATCTTACTGTAGTTCTAGACTAAATATCATCATGATCTTGCTGTAGTTCTAGAATAAATATCTACATGATCTTACTGTAGTTCTAGACTAAATATCTACATGATCTTACTGTAGTTCTAGACTAAATATCTACATGATCTTACTGTAGTTCTAGACTAAATATCTACATGATCTTACTGTAGTTCTAGATTAAATATCTACATGATCTTACTGTAGTTCTAGACTAAATATCTACATGATCTTACTGTAGTTCTAGACTAAATATCAACATGATCTTACTGTAGTTCTAGACTAAACATCAACATGATCTTACTGTAGTTCCAGACTAAACATCAACATGATCTTACTGTAGTTCTAGACTAAATATCAACATGATCTTACTGTAGTTCTAGACTAAATATCTACATGATCTTACTGTAGTTCTAGACTAAATATCTACATGATCTTACTGTAGTTCTAGACTAAATATCTACATGATCTTACTGTAGTTCTAGACTAAATATCTACATGATCTTACTGTAGTTCTAGACTAAATATCTACATGATCTTACTGTAGTTCTAGACTAAATATCTACATGATCTTACTGTAGTTCTAGACTAAATATCTACATGATCTTGCTGTAGTTCTAGACTAAATATCTACATGATCTTACTGTAGTTCTAGACTAAATATCATCATGATCTTGCTGTAGTTCTAGAATAAATATCTACATGATCTTACTGTAGTTCTAGACTAAATATCAACATGATCTTACTGTAGTTCTAGACTAAATATCATCATGATCTTGCTGTAGTTCTAGACTAAATATCTACATGATCTTGCTGTAGTTCTAGACTAAATATCTACATGATCTTACTGTAGTTCTAGACTAAATATCTACATGATCTTACTGTAGTTCTAGACTAAATATCTACATGATCTTACTGTAGATCTAGACTAAATATCTACATGATCTTACTGTAGTTCTAGACTAAATATCTACATGATCTTACTGTAGTTCTAGACTAAATATCAACACGATCTTACTGTAGTTCTAGACTAAATATCAACGTGATCTTACTGTAGTTCTAGACTAAATATCAACACGATCTCACTGTAGTTCTAGACTAAATATCATCGTGATCTTACTGTAGTTCTAGACTAAATATCAACACGATCTTACTGTAGTTCTAGACTAAATATCAACACGATCTTACTGTAGTTCCAGACTAAATATCAACATGATCTTACTGTAGTTCTAGACTAAATATCTACATGATCTTACTGTAGTTCTAGACTAAATATCATCGTGATCTTACTGTAGTTCTAGACTAAATATCTACATGATCTTACTGTAGTTCTAGACTAAATATCTACATGATCTTACTGTAGTTCTAGACTAAATATCTACATGATCTTACTGTAGTTCTAGACTAAATAGCTACATGATCTTACTGTAGTTCTAGATTAAATATCTACATGATCTTACTGTAGTTCTAGACTAAATATCTACATGATCTTACTGTAGTTCTAGACTAAATATCTACATGATCTTACTGTAGTTCTAGACTAAATATCTACATGATCTTACTGTAGTTCTAGACTAAATATCAACATGATCTTACTGTAGTTCTAGACTAAATATCAACATGATCTTACTGTAGTTCCAGACTAAATATCTACATGATCTTACTGTAGTTCTAGACTAAATATCTACATGATCTTACTGTAGTTCCAGACTAAATATCTACATGATCTTACTGTAGTTCTAGACTAAATATCTACATGATCTTACTGTAGTTCTAGACTAAATATCTACATGATCTTACTGTAGTTCTAGATTAAATATCTACATGATCTTACTGTAGTTCTAGACTAAATATCTACATGATCTTACTGTAGTTCTAGACTAAATATCTACATGATCTTACTGTAGTTCTAGACTAAATATCTACATGATCTTACTGTAGTTCTAGACTAAATATCTACATGATCTTACTGTAGTTCTAGACTAAATATCTACATGATCTTACTGTAGTTCTAGATTAAATATCTACATGATCTTACTGTAGTTCTAGACTAAATATCATCATGATCTTACTGTAGTTCTAGATTAAATATCATCATGATCTTACTGTAGTTCTAGATTAAATATCATCATGATCTTACTGTAGTTATAGACTAAATATCATCATGATCTTACTGTAGTTCTAGACTAAATATCTACATGATCTTACTGTAGTTCTAGACTAAATATCTACATGATCTTACTGTAGTTCTAGACTAAATATCTACATGATCTTACTGTAGTTCTAGACTAAATATCATCATGATCTTGCTGTAGTTCTAGAATAAATATCTACATGATCTTACTGTAGTTCTAGACTAAATATCTACATGATCTTACTGTAGTTCTAGACTAAATATCTACATGATCTTACTGTAGTTCTAGACTAAATATCAACGTGATCTTACTGTAGTTCTAGACTAAATATCAACGTGATCTTACTGTAGTTCTAGACTAAATATCAACACGATCTTACTGTAGTTCTAGACTAAATATCATCGTGATCTTACTGTAGATCTAGACTAAATATCTACATGATCTTACTGTAGTTCTAGACTAAATATCTACATGATCTTACTGTAGTTCTAGACTAAATATCAACACGATCTTACTGTAGTTCTAGACTAAATATCAACATGATCTTACTGTAGTTCCAAACTAAATATCAACATGATCTTACTGTAGTTCTAGACTAAATATCTACATGATCTTACTGTAGTTCTAGACTAAATATCATCGTGATCTTACTGTAGTTCTAGACTAAATATCTACATGATCTTACTGTAGTTCTAGACTAAATATCTACATGATCTTACTGTAGTTCTAGACTAAATATCATCATGATCTTACTGTAGTTCTAGACTAAATATCAACATGATCTTACTGTAGTTCCAGACTAAATATCAACATGATCTTACTGTAGTTCTAGACTAAATATCTACATGATCTTACTGTAGTTCTAGACTAAATATCTACATGTATTTACTCATCTCACCTGCACTAAAACACATTCAGTGTTCCTCAACATCAATAAAAACAGTCAAATACAAACTCAGAATATTATACAAACCTGCAATAATTAAATGTTAAATAAGACAAGTCTCATTTATGTATTTAATCCCATTTTATTAAATAATGTATTTGCTACTGAGCTTCGATGATCCAATACAGCCATACTAATAAGAAAAAATAACACATTTGTGTTTGATTGTAGTTATTACTTTGAAAATGATTATACATAAAATACAGTGCAAGACATAGCACAGTGCTCATTCTTCAAATGCACAGTTAAACAGATGAGTTTTGAGTCTTGATTTAAATGTGGCTAAAGTTTTAGCACATCTGATCTCTTCTGGAAGCTGGTTCCAACTGCGGGCCGCATAATAGCTAAAAGCAGACTCCCCTTGTTTTGTGTGAACCCTTGGTATTTCTAACTGACTCGATCCTAATGATCTGAGTGGTATGTTAGGTTTATATTCAGTGAGCATATCAGCAATATATTTAGGTCCTAGGCTATTGAGTGATTTATAAACGAGTAAAAGTACTTTAAAATCAATCCTAAATGTAACTGGAAGCCAGTGTAAGGACCTGAGGACTGGTGTGATATGCTCAGATTTTCTGGTTCTAGTCAGAATCCTGGCAGCAGTGTTCTGGATGAGCTGCAGTTGTCTAATGGTCTTCTTGGGAAGGCCGGTGAGGAGACCATTACAGTAATCCACCCTGCTGGTGATAAAGGCATGAACAAGTTTCTCCAAGTCTTGACTGGAAACAAAACATCTAATTCTTGCAATGTTTTTGAGATGATAGTATGCTGATTTAGTTACTGCTTTGACATGACTACTGAAACTAAGGTCTGTCTCCAGAATCACCCCAAGATTTCTGACTTGATTTTTAGTTGTTTGACCCCTAGAGTCAAGGTATGCATTCATCTTGAGAACTTCATCTTTGTTTCCAGATGCAATGACTTCAGTTTTCTCCTTGTTTAACTGAAGAAAGTTCTGGCACATCCAACTGTTCATTTCATCAATGCATTGGCAGAGGGAGTCAATGGGGCTGTAGTCATTTGGAGATAAGGCTATACTTGTCAGGATCCTGCCCTCACTGTCTTGTCAGTGTTGTCTGTGTTTCATGTGTCTATGTTTGTTTTGTGTTTGGACACATGGCTATGTTGTTGTTGTCTGCCATGTGTTCCTCCTGTCCTGCCTCCTTGTTACCCATTACCATTCCCCCTTGTTTAGTCCTCGTTGGTCTGAGTGTTGTCACCTGTCCCTCTCATTCTCTCCTTGTTTGTCTGAGTGTTGTTACCTTTTCCTCATGTTCTCCTGTGCTTTATATTGTTCTCCCTTTCCCTCTTGTTTTGCCAGTTCGTTGTGTTATGTCAGTGTTTGTTTGCTCTGTCTTACCAGTCCTGTGAAACCGCTTTATTCCCTACCTTGTTGTTTGTAGATTTAGTCTCTCGTCAGTCCCCTGTCTCGTCTTGTCCTGTTCTGTCCTGTCCAGCAGGCTGGGCTACTGGTCCCCTCCCTGGGTCTGCCACGCTGCTAGGCCTGTGCTGAGCCTGTGACATCACTAGTGTGGAGTGGCTGTGGAGTGGTGTGGAGTGTCAGGCCACCGCTGCTAACCTCCGGCCTCCAGCTTTGCTGCCTTCACTGCTCTCTGATGGACTGCCATCCTGGACTGGACTCTGTGGCCACTCACCTAGGTTGCCTGTCGTCATTCATTTCCTGCCTATTGTCTGGACTGTGTTCTCTCCCCTCCTCACCATCTCTTGTCCTGTCTGTTGTTTTGTTAATAAACTGTCAACTCTATCTTGCATTTGAGTCCTCTCTCATAGAAACCCTGACAATACTTTCTCCAGCACTGCCCATAATACACTCATCTCGCTGTATAAAGGGGCACATGAGAGTGACATATTTCTCAGGACGCCACAGAAACGTGTGCATCTCTGAGCCATTGAGTTAAAGAGAAAAATGCATGTAGATCAAAGAGCCTCGTGACTGTGGGATTATCAGATGTGTCCTTTGTGACTGCGGCTGCTGAGAAACGCCGGTTCATGTGAGTGAAGCTGCGAATCAAAGTCTGTGGAAGAAACGCTGCAGTATGATAAAGCGGCTGCGATGACAGTTCGCCGGTGACAGCCTTCAGCGTGTTTCATCAGCGCTGGACCTGAGCCACCTCAGTAAGCCTGCGGATCACACTGGGTGATTTTCCAGCTCGCTGTCCTCGGATGAACCCAGCGCCGCTGCCAAGAGCCAGCTCGGTTTATAGAAGGTAACTGGGCTACATGCCAAGCAGCACAGCGGAGAGACAGAGGCCCAGAGAATAAATCAATCATTCCTGGAGAAACATGCATAAGCACACGCTAAACTGAGAGATCAGGCTGGAAACCGTAGATCTGGACAGGGTTTGTCGTGGATGCCAATCTCAGCCGTGAATCCTCACAGTCACCAAACACACAACGAGTGCAGATTGATTAGACTTGATTGCACAGATACTATTTAAACTGAACTGAGCTGAGCTGGATGACGACATCACTGAATTCAATGATGAACCGCCTCGAACTGAAAATTGAGTGTTTACTCTTTGTGACCCTGGACCACAAAACCAGTCATAAGAGTCATTCTTACACCTGAAACTGAATAAATTATCTTTCCATTGATGTATGGTTTGTTATGATAGGACAATATTTGGCTGAGATACAACTATTTGAAAATCTGGAATCTGAGGGAGCAAAAAAATCTAAATATTGAGAAAATCTCCTTTAAAGTTGTTCAAATGAAGTTCTTAGCAATGCATATTACTAATCAGAAATTAAGTTTTGATATATTTACGGTAGGAAATTTACTAAATATCTTCATGGAACATGATCTTAATATCCTAATGATTTTTGTCATAAAAGAGAAAAGTATAATTTTGATCCATACAATGTATTGTTGGCTATTGCTACAAATATACCTGTGCTACTCATGACTGCTTTTGTGCTCCAGCAGGATCACATTTGTCCTTTTGCATTACTGACACACTATTTTCCTATTTGATACTGTAAAGTTGCTTTGACACAATCTGTATAGTTTCTGAAGGACTGCAGTCAAGATGAAGATGACGTAGTTCTGGTTTTGCACTGATGCTGCGATCCTCTTTTTGGAACCACAAACCTTCTGACTCTCTTAAATTGAGTGAAGAAACAAAGTTAAGCAACACGCATTCAGCAGAATGAACTCATGACTGTCAGAGGAACAGAGAGAAGAAGAAGCTGCTTCCATGGAAACACCGTAATCCGTTTCACAGAGAGACGCCGCTTTCATCTGAAGACCGAGACGACGCATCTAGACATACAGTCCTGTTCCTCTGATATGATTATGTGTTCACTTTATTCTCAAGAATGCCACAATGAAAGCAGGTTTTTTTGTTGTTGCTTTCACAAAGAATAGCCTAAGAAAGCTCAGATATCTGAATATGTTTGTATGCATGAACTTTTAAGCTGTTTGGGTAGAATCCATAAAGAACTGTAAACCAAAAGAAGGGTCTGTTTCTTCTGTAAGAGTCTTCAGAGTGAGTTTCATCATCATCTGAATGCTCTGCTTGTCTCTGTCTTGTTTAAGTCTTGGAGACATGTGAAGTTACAGCAGCAGATACTGGAAGGGTTTTACACTCAATGCACAAAACAAAACTCCAAACGTCTAAATGACAAACGCTGCTGCTCTTGAGTGTCATCATGTTTTCATAAATATGTGACCCTGGACCACAAAAGCAGTCATGAGTAGCACAGGTATACTCTCAGAAATAAAGGTGCAATAGCTGTCACTGGGGCGGTACCTTTTCAAAAGGTACATGTCTGTACCTAAATTGGCCATTTTGGTACCTTAAAGGTACATATTAGTGCATAAAGTGTACATATTAGAACCCAATAGGTACAAAAGTGTAACTTTTGAAAAGGTACCGCCCCAGTGAAAGCTTTTGTACCTTTATTTCTGAGAGTGATATTTGTAGCAATAGCCAACAATACATTGTATGGATCAAAATTATACATTTATCTTTTATGCCAAAAATCATTAGGATATTAAGATCATGTTCCATGAAGATATTTTTTTTATTTCCTACCGTAAATATATCAAAACTTAATTTTTGATTAGTAATATGCATTGCTAAGAACTTCATTTGGACAACTTTAAAGGAGATTTTCTCAATATTTAATTTTTGTGCCCCCTCAGATTCCAGATTTTCAAATATTGTCCTATCCTAACAAACCATACATCAATGAAAAGCGCATTTATTCAGCTTTGATGTATAAATCTTCTGACCCTTATGACTGGTTTTGTGGTCCAGGGTCACATGTAGAGTTTACGAGCACATTTGCAAATAAGAGATGAATAAAATGCATGAAGTGTGGCAGTCTCCTTCGCTGGCATCCGTCACAGACGTGCTCCTGTGCATATTCACATGTAACATACACCGCGCATGTGAACACTCAGTCTGTCTGTACTAATAGTGTGTCCTATTTTCGTCTGGCTAAATGTTGTTTGAACATCATAGAATGCATTCTGAACTTATGAACTTAACCTGAGACATATTTAAAGCGCAATATGATACAAAATCGTACATGTTTAGGTTGAAAGAAGATCCAGTAATGCATGGGTGTCACGTAGAGCAACGGCTGTTTTTAGATTGACGTCCAGATCATGTGTGTGAAACAATAACTATAGCTTTCTATTCAAATAAAAAAATGCAAAAACACTGATTTATTTAAGGAATGAAACAAGTGACTGTCTTTATGAGAGAGTCATCTGAATCATTCGCTCAATCAGTTCAAAAATAATGATTTATTGAATCATGAATTCACAAGCTCTCGATTCGATACGATGCTGTTCTTTACTGTACACAGAGTTTAGATGAATGGATAACACTTATTTATGATTGGACTTTTTTATTTGGCCAGTCATGTTTTGATTTGTATATTGTTGATGAATGAATGTTTTAGGACCTCATGCAGCGACTCCAAACTAAACTACTTGAAAGCGTATAGCACACTTGATGTATGTGAACAGTAGTGTCAGCCTCCTGGAAATTAAAAAGCATTTCCAAAATTGTCCAAAATTACAAACTACACATTATACACTTGTTCTATGTAATGTATAATAATATATTACATAAGGTTATTTTATTCTCCAGCATAATAAACCCTCCCCACAGCTGCTAATGCATCAACAGTTTATAGTTTAAAGTCCACTCTTCATCTTTCGGTTAAATAAAGCCGCTTTACACCGGCAAGTTAAGGCTGCTCTGTGCCTGCTTAAAATTCTGTGTAAAAGATGCAGCATAAAAGCCAAACTAAATTATGCCTGTTCTGACCCGCCTGAGCCCCAGTATCAGAGTACAGCATAAAGCAGCGTAAACAGTGTGTGTAAAGACACCTGAATGCCACTTCAGAAACACTTCTGTGCCGCCTTTACAGTGTACATTTCTTTATTTTGGGAGCGATTGTTGCATCACTTTGCAGTGAAAAAATGCTGAAGAAAACTTTTTGACTGAAGCCTTCTTTCACTTCAGTTCTCATCCTGCTAAAAAAAAAATAGAAACCATCACAGAAATTCTAATGGGTTCCACTACAAACACCGTTACGAACATTACAAACTATCAACTTTTAACCTTTTTTTGCTCCCTCAGATTCCAGATTTTCTAATAGTTGTATCTCAGACAAATATTGTCCTATGATAACAAACCATACATCAATGGAAAGATTAATTATTCAGCTTCAGATCTCAAGTGACGCTTATGACTGGTTGTGTGGTCAAGGATCACATATTCCATTAGGATTTAGTGGTGTTAACAAGCCACCAATAGAAGGCGACCAATTACCAGTAGAAACCCACAGGGACAGGTTTCTATTAAAACCAGTACTATTCCCATTATATTATAACCACCAAAATCATTACAAATTCTGTGATGGTTTCTATTGTTTTTATTATTTTTATTTTTCGTTCATCAGGGCAGAATTCATCGATGACCTGAAATAGTGCACGATGGAAACTCTAGTAACGCGCGCCAGTGAATGCGAAGTGGTTTGCGCGCTCGGTCCCGGTGTATTTCCGCGGATCCCGGTTGAAGATCAGAGGGTTAGCGCCGTCTGGTGTCTTCAGATGATCGACGGACGCTCACCGGCTCTATCACTTATTAGGAACGCTTATGTATCAGGGAGTCACTCGCGAGCGTCCGCGCGCTGCTACAGCTCATGGAGGGGACTGAAGAGAACTTCTGAAGCCATCAAGAGTTTTAGCGTAAATAGGAGACGCTTTGATTTTAAAGCGCACTCGTTTGCGCTGCGCTCCGTTCCTGATGAGCAGGAATATGACTATGATGAGTGATGCGCCTCGGTGTATTCCAGCGTGTGTTTGGAGGCGGAGTGACTGACTGACATTCATTCATCATATAAAAGGGAAGTTGAGCCGCTGAACACCAGAAACTCTTCTGAGATCGATCATGAACACGGCGAAGGCGCTGAAGAACGCGCTGGCGTGTTTGGTGATTCTGCCTCGTTTTCTCATCGCCGCGTTCATGCTGTGGTGTCTAGATTTTCTGTGCGTCAGGAAAAGAGTTTTGTTGCATCTGAGGAGTGAGGAGGAGGAGGAGGAAGACCCTCCGCTGTGCATCTCCGACAACAGCCGCATGTTCAGCTGGGAGTCGCTCAAAGCGGTTTTCCACGGACACAAGCTGGACTGGATGAAGTCCGCGCGTCTCGGCCGCGACGCGCCCAACAGCGAAGTGGTTCCGCTCGTGGATCCGACGCGCAAACGCGTGCTGGACTTCGCTCGCGCTCAGAGGCCGCTGGTGCTCAATTTCGGAAGCTGCAGCTGACCGCCGTTCATGACGCGTCTCAAGGCGTTCCAGCGACTCGTGCTTCAGTACGCGGACGTCGCCGACGCGCTGGTGATTTACATCGAGGAGGCGCATCCCTCCGACGGCTGGGTCAGTTCTGACGCTCCGTATCAGATCCGCAAGCACCGGAGTCTGGAGGAGAGGCTGCGCGCGGCGCGGCTGATGGTTCGGGAGGCGCCGGGCGTCGCGATAGTCGCAGACAGCATGGAGAACTCGTGCAACAGCGCGTACGGAGCGTATTTCGACAGACTCTACATTGTCCAGGACGGGAAGGTTGTGTATCAGGGCGGCAGAGGACCGGAGGGGTACCGGATCTCCGAGCTCCGGCACTGGATGGATCAGTACCGCAAGCGGCTGCGCGACGCCGTGATTCGCGTGTAAAGTGACGCGACTTTAGCTATGTTTCCATCCACCTGTTTTTATAGCATCGCACCGGATGGAAACGCCAAGATGCGCATATATAATTGAGTAGGATTACTAACTTTACGCACATAAACTATGATAAAAACTCTGAATAGATTCCTTCATGCGCATCAAAAGTCATGTGAGAGACAGGATAACTGAGTAACCAGCGGATCGATCTCGTTCATAGCATCTGAAATATTGTTTGGATCGTTCTGAAATGCCTGAGCAAAGTCTGTCGTCAAAGTATTTCTGTATAATTGTCTTAAACGACTGCGTTCCCAAACATCAGCATCCGCCTCAGAAAGCAGTGACAGCATTTATTGTGACTCGTTGGATGGAAACGGTGCTTTAATACGCAGTTGGATGGAAACATAGCTTGTAGATCAGGGTGCGAATTACAGCGCGTTTGACCTCCGTAAACAAGGCTTGGTTTCCTCCGATGGATGTAGCGTGCGCATAATGTGAAGATTTAAATGTGAAATGCATTTCTGTTGCTCTGACTGAATCTAAATTGTGATTTTAACTGATTTTGAGTAAATTCGCTCATTCAGAGACGGGCGTTTATTGCTTGGATGGAGTTTGGTCGCATCCGAGTGTCCAAATACATGTGCAGAGTACAAATGAAATAAAGTTCAGGCTCTTTAACTCAATGCTATTGAACTGAATATACGAATCAAACTATCTGCTAAAATAACCTCGAGATTATCAACAAACACAAAATAACAAGAGAGCGCGTTTATCTGTCATATTACTGTAACAAACCCCTGCGCTTTCCTTCAGAAGCTGTTTTTTTGTTTGTTTTAATTTCTTTATTTTGAAATGTCATTTTTTTATATTAAATAATGTATAGCATTATTATTAACTAACATGATGTGAAATGAATACAATTGTGAATTAACATTACAAATATAAATGTAAAACATTTAAAATGAATCTTCTTATCCCAGATAGCACATGTACGTCTGCAAGATGTCTGCTAAAGATCACTTGATCTGGAGAGCATCTGCTGTCTACAAACATCTGACAGATGTCTGTTTTACATGCATTCTAAATCATAAACATCTTAAAGACATCTAATAGACGTCTATTTAACATCTGATAGGATATGTCCTATAGATGTATTGCATATGAGCAAACACTCTGAAAAATGCATCTTGCAGACGTCTAATAGACATCTGGGTAATGTATGTGTGCTATCAGGGATGAGTTTACCCCAGCCTCGTGGTGTAATTCACACCCTGTCTGTCAGAGCTGCTGCTGTTTCCTTCCAAGACTCAGTTCGTCTTGGATCTTGTGTTGAGAGCATCTTCATGTGTCCCTTCTGTAGAAGGATTGTGTTGTGTGTAGATGCTCACTCTTTTTCCCTCCTGTATTTTTTGTGAAGGTCGATTTTTAAAAGGTTCATCACCAGAAGATCGACACTGATGTCCAAAATACAGGACGACTACATGTAAATTATTCCTTTTTATCAAAGACATTTTGTAATAAAACATTTCATCCGGAGGCGTGTTTGTGTATCTGAATTACACACTGATTCAGTGAAATGAGGAAATTCATCTTCAGTTCTGCATGATCATATTCACACTTCATGTTCATATCATAATAGTGATGTTGGGCTCCTGTGGTTTGGAGTTACACAAACACTACTTGACACATTTCCCCCAATATTCTGTCAGTTTTCTGTTCTTGATTCACCTTTAAGGTTCACTCTTATAAATTATGGGTTTTGATGCCAACCATTTTTGGTTCCCTAAAGAACCTTCCAGTGATCAGTTCTTAAAAGAACCATTTAAGAACTTTTTAATCATCTAAAGAACCACTGATGCCAGTAAAGAACCTTTATTTTTACGAGTGTTGTATGCATCTAGACAGATTTCCTAATTAAACACAAGCACATTGACTGTAACCGGTGGTGTTGAGAGGGGGGCTTCATTTAACTAAACACAGCTTTGAAGCCCTCGTGAGATGTTTTGGATATTTAAATAAATAGCCAGACTGCCAATAGATTCAATCACCCATGCAATCGTGTTCCTAAACTGACTCACATCTGCGTTCGCCTGGCCAGAGAGAACAGTTCATATATAGGCTATATTAAACATCTTTACAAAGTCTTTTGTATCGTTATTTCTGTTACAAACATTCAAACAATCACAGAAGTACTGGAATAAAAGTGTATAGTTCGGATATAAACACTGTCTACGTAGCGATCGAAATAGAGTAAATCACCTTTTAGAAAGTGATGATGCTTCAAATAAAGATTGCATTTAAAAATCCTTAGGATATTAAGATCATGTTCCATGAAGATATTTTGTAAATTACCTACCATAAATATATCAAAACTTCATTTTTGATTAGTAATATGCATTGCTAAGAACTTCATTTGAACAACTTTAAAGGAGATTTTCTCAATATTTAGATTTTTTTGCTCCCTCAGATTCCAGATTTTCTAATAGTAGTATCTCAGACAAATATTGTCCTATCATAACAAACCATACATCAATGGAGAGATTATTTATTCAGCTTTCAGATTATGTATAAATGTATATGTACCCTTATGACTGGATTTGTGCTCCTTGGTCACATTTATGTGATTATGTGTAAAAAGTCTTAAAGGGACAGATTACCCACAAATGATCATTCCGTCATCATTTATTCAGCCTCATGTTGTTTCTTTCTTCTGCTGTGAACACAAAAGATATTTTGAAGAATGTGAGACACCAAACCGTTGCTGGTAGCCATTGACTGTTTGATTAACAACATTCTTCAAATGTCATATTTTGAGTAAATGATGACAGAATTTGTTATTTTTAGGTGAACTGCCCCTCTAATAACTGGACGAGTCAAAGCAGGGCTGCAAAATGCAGATGTTCATGAAACATCTGAAGAAGGCCTTTCATGAGAAACTCAGCTTTAGCTGATCACATTCTTGACTGATTGAACACATGAGAAGAACACCATCAGCAGTATTGTTTTAGTTTATGGAAAACAAACAGAGCTGATTTGATTCCTCTGACCTGATTCTCGCTGAAGCTGTTTCGCTGTGGTGCAGTGTCATAAAAAGCAAGTTTTTTTTTTGCTGCGTGTCTCACCATCAAAAGCTAAATGTCTTTTCCAGTTGCTTGGTTACTGTTTTCCATGCAAAACTATACAAATTTGTGACTTGCTTGTTCTTTTATTGGAGGAAGAGTTTCTGAGCTGAGAGGAAGGAATGATTGAGTTTGATCTGCTCTTCTTGTGTTGTCACATGTAAGAGATTTCAGGAGCTGAATGCTGTTATTCACATCATGAATCTGTCTGTGTGACCTGAAATCAACCATGACACACACACACACACTTCTAGTCAAGTCAAGTCACCTTTATTTATATAGCGCTTTTAACAATGTAAATTGTGTCAAAGCAACTGCAAAATATCAAAAAAGGAAAATAGTGTGTCAATAATGTAAAATGAAAAGATAAAAAAAGATTTTCAGCAAATTCAGCACTTAACACCAAATCTACTTTACAGCAGATCATGACTTCTGTCCATCAATCCATTATGTGTGAAATCTGCGTATTTTTTATATAATCATCCACTTCCAGAAGAAAGACTGGCGTATCAGTGTAATACAGACTATCTGGAAGATCTCGCAGCGCTTTATATTCAGGGTTTGTTCATACGTGATCAGCGCTGCCAGGGAACCGCTTCAGCATTTTAACATATTACTCCCATCATGCACTTCTCCAGTGAGAATTAGCATGAGCACTAAAGCCCTGTGCTCTGGCGTCATCACCGCTTCCACATTATTAAACATCATTTATCTGAGAACGAGCTCTGCCAACAGATGCCCACTTTATGAAAACAAAATGACAGGCATGACGCTGATGTGACGTTAAAACAGTATAATCAGATCATCTTTCGCATGAGAAATGCTGGACTTTAAAACTTTAAAAGTGACCTCAAGACCCTTAAAATGTCACATACAAGGAAATGTAGCTTTTGGAAAGCATGTTTTGAATCTTCATGTAAATGTAAGTCGTCTCGAGGAGATCACATGACCAGCCAAATGTTACTGTTTCTCAAAGGAGCAAAAGAGTCATGTTTAACTGATAATAAACGAGAGTTTCTGTAATAGTGTCAGAAATTATGTATTGGCTAGATGAGACTAGACTTTAAGAAATACTATAGTTCACTCAAAAATGAACTTGTGCTGAACATGTCAGTGTCTCAGCAATGGATGCTCTGCAGTGAATGGGTGCCGTCAGAATGAGAGTCCAAACAGCTGATAAAAACATCACAATAATCCACACCACTCCAGTCCATCAGTTAACATCTGATAGAGTCAATCCATAATAACGCTTCCAGTGAAAAAGTGTTCTGGTCTGAATCAGGAGAGAAATCTGCACAGATCCAGCAGCGTTTACAAGACAAAACAGCTCTAAACAAATATGTGGCTGGATTTTGATGCACTTTTTCACTGGAGGAAGAGTTATTATGAATTATAGACATGTTATTATTAGTTATTATATTGTTATTAGAAATTATTATTTGTCTTCTCCAGATAGGCTTTCCTGTAGCTCAAATAGTAGAGCATGGCGCTAGCAACTCCAAGGTCATGGGTTCGATTCCCAGGGAAAGCAAGAGCTGATAAAATGTAAAAAAAAAATAAAACTGTAACTTGAATGCAATGTAAGTCGCTTTGGATAAAAGTGTCTGCTAAATGCATAAATGTAAATGTAGATAGACTGTCAGATAACTCTGTCAGTGGTTCAGATGGAAGTTTGAAGTATAAACTGGAGTCAGACAGCGAGAGCGACGCAGCTTGATTAGATTCCCGTGCTCCATCACCTCATCTGCTCTCGATGACCGCAGCACCTCCTGCAGACAGAAACACTTCAGCTCAGTCTGCTCACAAAAACCAGAAACATCCATCAAGATGCTCTTAGTAAGTGTGTGCTGTCCGCCATTAAAAACAGCCATGCATTTATTTAGGATACACTGTAAAAAAAGAGGTAGTTAAAGATTACTAGAGTAATCTTCTACTTCTAAAAACACTGTTTCTTTGTAATAGTTTGTGGAATTTGCAAGCAATTTCTGAGGGAAGTTTTCTTTAGTGCACATTTTTGAGGATTAGAACATAGAAAGACAGTTTTATTTTTCTGTGATGCATTCTTTTTTTCACCTGTGCTAATGAAATTACAATTATTAATTGTATAGATTCTCAGTGTTTGAGTCACAGAAGGAAGAGTTTCTTCCCAAGACCAAGATTTATCCCAATGACAAACACACGTTCATGTAGAGAATGTGGTGTCTTCCATTACGCGTTACATAAAAACCAAACCAAAGTCCAGAAGGACCCTCAATTAAGTGTGAAATTAAATTTCTAAAATGTTCCTCACGGTTAAGTAAAAATTGTTTTCCCCATAAGAATGCACGAAGGACAGACACAAACCTGCTGTGTTCTTGCTTGTAAACCAGCGAGCCGCTTCAGTGAATTGATTGAATTATCCGTGGAATCGTTTCTTCAAAAGTACACTGTTTTGTATTTTGGCCGAGGCTAATATTTCCCGGCCGGAGGGAGAAAGCATTTGGCAGTGGTTAGCCTCGCTTTCTCTCGTTTGGACAATTGCTGGACATCCGTGGCTTTCTGAGGTCAGAGGTCACGCTTCATTAAGGGCTGATGAACGTGCTGTTCATCTCCAGAGAACACGATGACCTCGCGATGACCTCTGGAGCCCCGGGGTCAGAGATCATAACCGCATGGCTGTTTTAACTCTTTCATGCGATCTGTGAGATCCAAGCAGGCGCTTGTTCTCAAACCTATTTTCCAGGCACAGAATCAGCTTTCTGTGGATGCGCTTCTCTGGGCTTCCAGCCCTTTTTCCACTGAGGACTCAGAGGTCAGATGAGGTCACCGCATTGATATTAGCTCTCAATTTCTTCGGTCACTGCATGCGAGAGCTGGAGAATCAGACATGCAGGAAATTCTAAATTGCAATTCAAAGGATGATAATATATGTCTTGACAAACATTTCTGGTTAAAATTATTTATTATGTGCAAATTAATTTCTTTGAATTGCATTTTCAGTTTTATTGTACAGTACTTCAAAAGTAAAATTGCTGTTCAATTCATTCTTTGAGGGTTAGTGTTATTTATGGATTATTGATATTATATTATATTATAAATAAAAATGAGTAATGTTGCCTTGACCTTGTAACAGAACTGTTTGTTTAGTTTCCTTTTTGTCCTTATTTGGTTCTTCCTGTTTTAGTTTGTGTCCTAGTTTTGTTAATTAATGATCGTCATCACCTGTGTTTAATTAATTACCTTGTTTCCTCGTTTGTTCCAGCCCCTTTATAAGTCCTCAGTTCTGCCTTTGTGTTTGTCTGATCTTAAGTTAACATATTGTCGTAAGTGTGTTGAAGCTATTTCATTAAAAATTCCTTTTTGTTTATTCTATCGTCGTGCGCCTTTTCCCTACAACCACCGGACCGTTACAGAAGATCAGACCGACACAGAAGATGGGCGAGCTCGCGCAATTTTTTGAGCTGGCTCACGCCATCCAGGACCCCGCCAGCTTTGTGATGGCATTTGCGCCTCTCGCCCTCAAGATGCTGCTCCGGCTCGGGCTCACCTACCACCAACAGCGAGAGCTCCCAGACACCTCCGACCTTGATTGGAGAGAAGCCATCATCCGGTGTCTGGAGAGCCTCCGACCCCGAGTCGGAGCCCTACCCACAGCGATGAATGTTCCGCCGGCGGCGAGGAGGATACCGCCGCAACAGGCGATGAACGTTACGCCGTTTACGGCGATGATGGTCCCGTCCAGCCCACCTGAGTTCCCGCTGGTTCCGTCCAGCCCACCTGAGTTCCCGCTGGTTCCGTCCAGCCCACCTGAGTTCCCGCTGGTTCCGTCCAGCCCACCTGAGTTCCCGCTGGTTCCGTCCAGCCCACCTGAGTTCCCGCTGGTCCCGTCCAGCCCACCTGAGTTCCCGCTGGTTCCGTCCAGCCCCGCGCCTCCCGTGCGCCCTCTAAAGTCCGCGCTGCAAGAGTGCCCTCTAATGTCCGCGCGGCAAGCGCGCCCTCTAATGTCCGCGCTGCAAGAGCGCCCTCTGAAGTCCGCGCTGCAAGAGCGCCCTCTAATGTCCGCGCTGCAAGAGCGCCCTCTAATGTCCGCGCTGCAAGAGCGCCCTCTAATGTTCGCGCTGCAAGAGCGCCCTCTAATGTCCGCGCTACAAGAGCGCCCCTTTGAATCCGTGCTGCACGAGCGCCCCCAAGTGTCCGCGCTGCCAGAGCGGCCCCAAGTGTCCGCGCTGCAAGAGCGCCCTCCTGCGTCTCCGCTGGTCCCGTCCGGCTCTCCTTCGTCTCCGCTGGTTCTATCCAGCTTCGCGCCTCCCGTGCGCCCTCAAATGTCCACGCTGCAAGAGCGCCCTCAAGTGCCCGCTCCTCCAGAGCGCCCTCAAGTGCCCGCTCCTCCAGAGCGCCCTCAGGTGCCCGCTCCTCCAGAGCGCCCCCAAGTGCCCGCTCCTCCCGAGCGCCCCCAAGAGTCCGCTCCTCCAGAGCGCCCCCAAGAGTCCGCTCCTCCAGAGCGCCCCCAAGCACCCGCTCCTCCAGAGCGCCCCCAAGAACCCGCTCCTCCAATGTGGCCCCCAGAGGGGAACTTTCCCAAAGAAATTTGGGGGGGGGCCATATAGCCGCAGTTTGTGTGGCCAGGCCAAAGGCCAAGGCCACAAAGGACCCAGATCCATCATGGCCTCCCGAGGACCCCGATCCACCATGGCCGTCCGAGGATCCAGATCCGCCATGGTCGCCCGAGGACCCAGATCCGCCAAGGCCGCCCGAGGACCCCGACCCGCCAAGGCCGCCCGAGGACCCCGACCCGCCATGGCCGCCCGAGGATCCAGATCCGCCATGGTCTCCCGAATCTCCAGTCCTGCCATGGCCTCCTAAGGCTCCGGATCCACCAGGGATTTCCAAGTCTCCAGTTCCGCCATGGCCTCCCGAATCTCCAGTCCTGACATGGTCTCCCAAGGCTCCTGATCCGTCCTGGAGGCTTCACTGTCCTAGCCTGGTTCTGCTCCAGCCT
Organism: Barbus barbus; assembly: GCF_936440315.1. NCBI lineage: Eukaryota > Metazoa > Chordata > Actinopteri > Cypriniformes > Cyprinidae > Barbus > Barbus barbus. The sequence goes on from NC_136748.1 coordinate 31,361,412, forward strand.
CCAGGATGCCCGCCCCCCCTCCCCGATGTTACTGTTACGGTGCGGGACGCACCTTCCTGGAGGGGGGCGATATCTGTAACAGAACTGTTTGTTTAGTTTCCTTTTTGTCCTTATTTGGTTCTTCCTGTTTTAGTTTGTGTCCTAGTTTTGTTAATTAATGATCGTCATCACCTGTGTTTAATTAATTACCTTGTTTCCTCGTTTGTTCCAGCCCCTTTATAAGTCCTCAGTTCTGCCTTTGTGTTTGTCTGATCTTAAGTTAACATATTGTCGTAAGTGTGTTGAAGCTATTTGATTAAAGATTCCTTTTTGTTTATTCTATCGTCGTGCGCCTTTTCCCTACAACCACCGGACCGTTACAGACCTATAGGTGAGATAAAATGTTACATTTTTAAAAATATTTTATTTTAATTAAAGTTTATTTTATTTCAAATAACCAGTGCTGGAGAGTAATTAGTTACATGTAACGGCATTTACGTAATTTAATTTAAAAATAAATGTAATTGTAATCACTTACAGTTATTTAAAAATGTGTAATTGAATTACAGTTACTTATGAAAATGTTAGCGATTACAAAGTGGGTTACATTTGAATATTTTTCACATACAGATTGATTCCTTTCCCAAATCGCATCGACTGCTCTAAAATATGAGACAGCAGTGTTTCAGGAGATGCTTATTCAATAACTGATTTATTTCCTATTTGGTTTTATTTTTTAAGATGAACTGTTTTTTACTCTATTTTTAGATGCCAGTCTTTTCTGTCATAGCTGTGCAAAGATTTGATTTCTAAAATAATATCACAGCTATTAAACTATTTCTTGTTATGATTTTAAATCTGTATTTAACCTCAGAATGATCTCAGAGTAAAAGGAGGTGCTAAAGTCTGGTTTTGTGCTGGCTAGTAGTAGTAGTAGTAGTAGTAGTAGTAGTAGTAGCCCTTTATTGTCACTAGTCACAAGTACCAGCGAAATTAGCCATCAACCTGTCCATACATACACAAACATACATACAATACAATATGACAAGGGGGTGGACAGGACAGGAAGACAGGGGATTGAGGAAGAAATACAGCTTAAACATGAGGAAGGAGGGGAGAAAAAAAAATAACCCCCAGACTATGACTATGGGAGTACAGTGTGAGAACAGAAAAAACACCCCAGCAACAAAAGCACATAATCAATGAATGGAATGTATGTGTGTGATGTGAGTTCGTGTATTTGTAGGCCTGGAAATCCGCCCCGCTGGTATCCAAAACAAGTTGTCTCAGTCCGCAGATTGTGATAGCGACACAGCAATTGCCATGGAAACGGCCTTGATCGGGACCCAGAAGGATTCGACAATCCGGGTGTCTGTGGGAGGGGTCAGGAAGCAAGAGCGTCTCACTGCAGTGCCCTTCCGGGGGGGTTGTTTCCAGAACTACCTTATCCGAGGCAGTTCTGTTGTTTTGGGAAGCCGAAAGATGATAAGATTGTTTGGTCTTGGTGCGAGCAGCTGCATACCAATTTCACAGCTCTCTTTGTCCATTCTGGTCTCCAAGTCCATAAATTTTTCTCAGCACAGCCGTGAGCTTCTCCGTGATAGAATCCATATTGCGGTTGATGGTTTCAGTCTCAGTGCTGACCGCTCTGCCCACTGCTTCAATCATGACGGGCAGCCTTGTGAGGCTTTGGACAGCTGTTCCCGTCTTCTGAATTCTCTGATAACCCAGGGCAAAGCCTAATCCAATCAGCAGAAAACCCGTTATCATGGTTCCGAATAGGTAGATGTCTTCAATGTCCTCCACGGAAAGAGCCGCCAGACATACGACCCGCCATCTCTCCCATGCGTCCATCGTGTAGCCAGTAGCGAATGTCCCGTCCGGACAATTGGGCTCCCCCGAACCCAGGGCTCTTGTATAGAATATGGTGTCAATTGCGTTGAGAGACCAGTTGATCAAATCCATGATTTTTCGGTTTGGAGAGCAGTGCAGAAAGAGTCTCTCAAGTGTTAGACAATAGACAAGACGAGAGAGCAAGCAGGGAAGATAAGGGGAGGAGAGGAGAGAAAAAGCGTCCGCCATCGCAGACAGCCAAGATGTACAAGATGTAAGACTGTACTTTAAAATGAAATGATTAGGCTATAATCTTAATTTGAGTGATGAAGGATTGTGAAAGTCTGACAGTAATCAGTGTTGAGTTCTACTGTAAGAGTAACCCTGCCTGCTTTACATGTCTCAAAATAATTAACAATTGAAAATCATTAGAAATTTAGAAAAGTAATCAAGTGTATTCAGTTACATTAATTTAAATTAGTGTAACTGATTAATTACATTAATTTAATGTAATTAATCAGTTACATTACATTAAATTGCGCCCAGTTGGGCGCACTGCCAGAGCGCCCCACAGAGTCCGCGTTGCCAGAGCGCCCCACTGACTACAAGCCCCCACCACAGGCCACTGATGATGACACATCCTTACCAGATGCACTCAACCACTTCTACTCACGATTTGAGATACAGAACGACACACCTGCACAGAAACTACTCACATCTCCAAACGACCAGGTACTCTGTCTCTCTCCAGCTGACACAAGGAAGACCCTGTCCCAGATTAACCAACGAAAGGCTGCGGGCCCTGACAACATACCTGGACGTGGACTGAGAGACTGTGCTGCACAGCTGACGGATGTCCTAACAGACATCTTCAACACCTCGCTGAGCCAGGCAGTCGTCCCCACGTGTCTCAAATCCACCTCCATAATTCCAGTACCAAAGAAGTCACCCTGTCCTGTCTGAATGACTATCGTCCCATAGCACTGACCCCAATCATGATGAAGTGCTTTGAGAGGTTAGTCATGCATCACATCAAGTCCAGTCTCCCAAACACACTGGACCCATTCCAGTTTCCACGGACGATGCAATATCCACCACTCTCCACCTAGCTCTTACTCACCTGGAACAGAAAGACTCTTATGTAAGAATGCTGTTCATCGACTTCAGCTCAGCATTAAACACTATAATCCCACAACAGCTCATCCACAAACTAAACTTGCTGGGCCTTAACACCCCCCTCTGTAATTGGATCCTGGATTTTTTAACTGCAAGACCTCAGTCAGTCCGTGTCGGCCGCAACTCCTCCAGCAGTACCACACTGAGTACAGGTGCCCCAAAAGGCTGTGTGCTCAACCCGCTGCTCTTCACGCTGCTGACCCACGACTGCACTGCCAAGTCCAGCTCCAACCACATCATCAAGTTTGCTGATGACACAACTGTGGTAATAATAATAATAATAATAATAATAATAATAATAATTCATTACATTTATATAGCGCTTTTCTGCTTTTCTAAGCACTCAAAGCGCTCTACATTGTGAGGGGTGATGTCTCCTCGTCCACCACCAGTGTGCAGCATCCACCTGGTAGCCCTCATCAGCAACAACGATGAAACGCTCTACAGAGAGGTAGTGGCACAGCTGACGAAATGGTGTGGTGCTAACAACCTGTCCCTCGATGTGAGTAAGACAAAAGAGGTTGTGATGGACTTCAGGAGAAACTCTGTTGACCACCCCCCACTGACCATCGACAGCTCAACCGTGGAGAGAGTCGGCAGCACTAAATTGCTGGGGGTGCACATCTCAGAGGATCTTACCTGGACCACGAACATCACGTCACTAAACAAGAAGGGACAACAGCGCCTCCACTTTCTTCGCCGGCTGAAAAGGGCAAGTCTCCCTCCACCCATCCTCACCACTTTCTACAGAGGCACCATTAAGAGTGTGCTGACCAGCTGCATCACTGTCTGGTATGGGAACTGCAGTGCTGCTGACCGCAAGACCCTACAACGGACAGTGAACACTGCCGCAAAGATCATCGGTGCCCCTCTCCCCTCCATCCTGGACATTTTCCTTGCACGATGCTCCAGCAAGGCCTCCAGCATCGTGAAAGACCTCTCCCACCCCTTCCACAACCTCTTCCAGCTCCTACCATCAGGTAGAAGGTACCAGAGTATCAAAGTTCGCTCTGTCAGATTGCTCAACAGCTTTTTTCCCCAGGCTGTGAGAGCTCTTAACTCCAATCTCCCTGCCCCCCTCTGACCCCCCACTCACCCAACTCATTAATACTGTTGACAACTTTTCCTAAGTGCAATTCTGAGTGTGCTACACACAGGTGAGTGGGCTATACAAACCACCTGTAGTAACGCACTCATCCCACTATATGCACACTAGACACTTTCTATGAACACTCCCTGCTACAAAGACTCAATAAAAAAAATGTTTACTTGAGCATTGCACTACAAATCTTTTTGCATGACGCGCTTCTTCCCACAAAATCTCTCTTTAATCTGCACAACAATTTAATGTACAAAATATATATACAATTTTTATTTCTATCATTTTGCACAATTTCATGTACAGTATATATGTAAAGTTCTTGTACAGTCTCAGTTTGTGTATGTCTAGGCAACTAGGTATAGTAGTTATAGTATTTATAGTATATGTATAGTCAGATGCTCTGTTTTTTGTTTGTTTTTTTTGGGGGGGGGGGGGGGGGGGTTCTCTTATACTTGCATTGTTGTATGTTTATCTTATGTTTAACTAGTATATAGCACCGTGGTCCTGCGAGACACGACATTTCGCTCCACTATATGTCCACACATGTAGCAGAATGACAATAAAGATCAACTTGAACTTGAACTTGAACTAGATAGGGTAACTTGTAATCTGTAACCTATTACATTTCAAAAGTAACCTTCCCAAGACTGAAAATAACAAAATGTCTTTTGTTTACTCTAGGATGAAACAGGGATGAGAAATCACGATCAGAACGGACTGAATAATGTGTAAATCACTGTTTTTTTTCTCTCCAGCTCATACCTCAGATGACCAAACATGACCCACTTATGGCTCCGGCGTGGGAGGAACCAGAGGATCATGGGTAACTAATCCATGACTTTCCTGCTTCCAGGTCAGAGCACATTAAAATGAGCGCATCTAAAGCAGATCAGCGCTTGCCTTCATTTCCTCCACAGAAGCGTCATGAAGTCAGAGAAATGCTCATCTGTAAATCTGCTGAACGCATCTGCTGGCTTTTGTGACCTTTATTGTTAGTTTGCTTTAAAAGCATGTTTTGCATTAACGCTGGCATGAGCCTTTCATTTGATGCCATTTGACTGGTAAAAAAAATAAATAAATTTGAAAGATGAAAGAAATAGTTCACCTAGAAATAAAAAGTCAACAGTGCTGTACTTTTCTTGTATGTTTCATGATTGGAGGCAAGATTTGCAGCAAACTAGCTGTGAAGTGTGTAGGAAGTTATGTGATATATACAGGATTATTGTCCATCTTAAATGGGAATATATATATAGTTGCTCTTTGCAACTGTTCCATCATTTTCTGTTTTTTTTATCTGTGTTTTATAGATTTTTTTTAAATCTCCTGACTGTTCAAAATCAGGCATATTAAAGAAGTCACAACAAGAGAACTCAACTCTCTTCCTTGAGCTTTTGACATACAAAAGGTTTTTGTACCATTCCAACATCCTGCAGGTAAACTGTATTTATTTAATTAACCCATTTAATCCCACCAAAGAAGGTTTTCATTTATAAAGCGATAAAAATGTTACTGACTGCTGTTTTAGTGCATTTCTTGCAAATATGGAAAAAATAAAGGGTCTCAATTAAATAGCTGCAGTGTCACATGATTAGTGCAAATTGTCACATGACCAAAGCAGTTTACTTCCTGTTTGCACCTTGAGAAGATGATGACTGCATCAAAGCTCCAAAACAAAAGGCTCGTGAAGTATGTTAACATAAATATATGACAAAGATTTTTGGTACGTTATCTTTAAGGTGTTTAGTATTAACATATGAATTCAAAAGTATTAAGGTTTGTTGAGAGTAGTCAAAAAATGAGTAAACATATTGAAGGCAACAATAGTGACCGCTGGGATAATACAGTTCATGTAGGTAAACATATAAATCAAGTTGCAGCTATTAGTGAAGGCTGCACTAATATGCTGCAATGACAAAGTTACAATGAATATTGCACTAAATTCAAAGTTCAAATGTTACAAATGAAGTTACAATATTGATGTCGCAATACTGGTTGCACTAATATAACAACTCGTTTTTATGAGTGCAGAAATATGTTAATTCAGTATACACAATATCCCACCGACCATAAAACACATTTTTTCACACTTTTCCAAAACAATTAAAAAAATAATTATTGATTTTTGCAAAGGGTTACTAATGGCAAATTATTTGGATATTTTAATGTCTGGTAAAAATTTGGGATTAAATTTGGGAAGCTCTAAATGCGTTATATTACATATTTGCATATGACCGCCTCCAGAGCAAGACATTGACCAATCGTTTAACATTATCGTAATATTAGCCCTGCCCACTGGCGTTCAGTCGTTTAACTGTTGACGTCTCCTACTAGTACCAGACATGAGCGTCGTGTCAGACGCTAACAGAACCTATTTAAACACAGAGTTAAATTTAACCTGTTTTATCACTGACGCTGCACTGATAGAGTACAGATGCGCATTGAGTTTGTGATGTGCTCCACGTGCTCAAGTTTATCAACAGTAGAACAAAAAGAGCAGTAAAGTGCACTCGCTTTGATGCATTCGGTCTCTGTACCGCTCAGAAGGATCCCAGCATCAGGAATAAGTTTATGCTTTATTATTAATCACCTCGGAGGATCATATGTTTGTCCAGAGCATTTGACTGCAGATTGTTTAGTAAATTAATTCAATTCAAGTTGATTTGTATAGCGCTTTTCACGATACAATCATTGCAAAGCAGCTTTACAAAAGTTTCTACGTTATATTTAGGAGTAGTTTATTAGTGGTGACTATGGCAGAAATGTATAGTAAAAAATCATGCAGTTAGCTACAAATTACATGTAATCAAACAGACGGTGAACACTATTAACTGCAATGATTATATGTTGCGATTAAACTTTGCGATTGCGATTAGACATTGCGATTAAGCAAAATTTGGTAGTTTTATATGTTGTTCCAGAGTTAGCATCATCTGAGGTCCTCTGAGGGGTTGGCATAATCTCTTCTCAGGTGTTCAGTCATCTCAGATCTTCATAAGGGTTGGATCCAGACTGAAGCTTCTGTAATTCCTAGTTACCATGGGATGTTAATCCCGTGGCCGAAACAGAGAAGCAAATAGAGACATGATTAGCGTAGCTGCTGTTCCAACCAAGCAAATAATGTGTTCAACCCAAGCAAAAGGATGTTAATGTGCATTTGATCAGATATAACTGCAGTACGAGATTATAAGATGCATTATGTGAATGCTTGGCTAAAGAGATGTGTCTTTAATCTAGATTTAAACAGAGAGAGTGTGTCTGAACACCGAACGTTATCAGGAAGGCTATTCCAGAGTTTGGGAGCCAAATGTGAAAAAGCTCTACCTCCTTTAGTGGACTTTGCTATCCTAGGTACTACCAAAAGTCCAGTTTTGTGACCTTAGGGAGCGGGTTGGATTGTAGCGTGGTAGAAGACAAGTTAGGTACACAGGAGCTGAACCATTAATGGTCTTAAAAATAAGAAGTAATATTTTGTAACTGACGCAGAACTGAATAGGTAGCCAGTGCAGAGACTGTAAAATTGGAGTAATATGATCATATTTTCTTGATCTGGTAAGAACTCTAGCCGCTGCATTTTGGACTATCTGTAGCTTGTTTATTGAAGATGCAGGACAACCAGCCAGCAGCGCATTACAATAGTCCAGTCTAGAGGTCATGAATGCATCAACTAGCTTTTCTGCATCAGAAACAGGGAGCATGTTTCGAAGCTTGGCAATGTTTCTAAGATGGAAGAATGCTGTTTTTGTAACATGGGAAATATGATTTTCAAAGGACAAGTTGCTGTCTAATATAACACCCAGTTTTTTGACTTTAGAGGACGTGACAGTGCATCCATCTAGTTGCAAATTGTAATCCAAGAGATTCTGTGTACTGTTTTTTGGTGCAATAAGTAATATCTCTGTTTTATCCTAATTTAATCTGAGAAAATTATTGGTCATCCAATCTTTTAAATTTTTAACACAGTTATCTTGTATAATTTAGAAGTTTCATCTGGTCTTGTTGAGATATATAGTTGAGTAACATCAGCATAACAATGGAAACTAATTCCGTATTTTCTAATAATATTACCAAAGGCAAACATGTAAATTGAAAATAGCAGAGGACCTAGGACAGATCCTTGTGGTACTCCATACTTTACTGGTGATAATTGAGATGACTCTCCATTTAAATGAACAAAGTGGTAGGGATCGGACAGGTAGGATCTAAACCATCTTAAAGCCTGCCCTTGAATACCAGTATAGTTTTGTAATCGATCTATGAGTATGGCATGGTCTATAGTGTCGACCGCAGCACTAAGATCAAGTAATAATAGCAATGAGATGCAGCCTTGGTCTGAAGCAAGAAGCAAGTCATTTGTAATTTTAACAAGTGCAGTTTCTGTACTATGGTGAGGCCTGAAACCTGACTGAAATTCTTCATAGATATCTTTTTATTTTATTTTATGAACCACAGTGAAATGGAAAGATTGCAAAGAAACTTTTATTGAAAGCTGAAGCATCCCAACTCTACTGGATCTGACAACAGCTGCACCACAAACCGTAAGTAAATGATTTCATAATGTTTGTGAGTAACTGACGGTTTTATGCATTTAATATTTTCAAAACACTTCGGGGTGTTGATATGTTCTGCGCAGTGATGTTAGCCAATCAAAAAAGCGGCCGATTACTGACAAGCCTTAAAGGACCCGCCTCTTAAAAACTTTTTTTTTTTCCTGCAAGTGAACTTCAATACACATATTAAAATAATAATAATAAACATATGTCATGAGCTTTTTAATCTTATAATTCTGTTAAATTTTCGTTTCTTATACACGTATGTTAAAATACCGTTAGTTTGTTCTGTTTTTAAGGATTTGTGTAATAAGGCCTTGTGTTTATTAGCGGATTGATTTAGTTTTTTTTCTTTATTTTCGACCCCCTGTCTGTCAGCACCATTATAGTGCTGTTTGAGTGTAAGGCTGATTCAGTCGGATCGGATGGAGTGATTTAAAGTGTCTGTAACGCAGCAGATGAAGGACTGTAATGATGTTTCATTAAATGCTCTAATGCCAGACAGGAAGTAATCATCAGGCACGTGGGAGTGGATTTTCACAGAGGTCAAGCATGTTTCTGAAGCACATCGGTCATTTCAGGTGTTAGACTCAGTTCAGATCTAAGAGAAATAAATAGTTACAATAAACCACTCCAATTAATGTCCAAATGTGGTTCACATATTAAAGGGATAGTTCACCCAAATTCAGTCATCGTTTATTCTCCCTCAATGTTAATTCTTTCTTCTGTCATGCACAAAAGAACAGCTTCTGATCCCCAATCACTTCCAGAGTCATTTTTTTTCATAGTATGGAACTAAATGGCTACCAGCAGCTGTTTGGTTCCCAACATTCTTCAGAATAACTTCTTTTGTGTTCAACAGAAGAAAGAAGCTCACACAAGAACATGAGGAGAGTGAATGATGACAGAATGATAATTTCTGATTAACTATTCATATAAAAACCACGAGTTGCGACCTGAACAAACTTCAATCACAGAACGAAGCGTGATGCTCGCTGATTAAAGTGCTTCTGTGTGTGTTTCTCACGGCTGTAGGTTTGTTTGAGCTCTGAGACCAGGGTTCAAGGGGTTTATAGTTTCAGCCTGAGCAGATGAAGTCCTCTAGTGGTCAAAACTGGTTTGGACTACTAAACCAGTGAGTGCATGTCAATGTTAGAATGATTTAAGATCATGCAAAAATCAGTATAAAACACACAGATGAACTGATTACAAACACAAACAGCCATTCACGTGATCCACAGCACTCGATCTGTCCAACATCTGCAGGTGTTTCTCTAACGCAGGAGCGCCCAAATCTTTCCTGGAGGGCCGCTGTCCTGTTTCACTCCAACTTACTTCAGCACACCTTCCTGAAAGTTTCTAGTCTGCCTAGTAACACCTTGATGAGCTGCTTCAGGTGTGTTTGGAGGGAACCCTCGGCTCAAACACCAAATAATCACTGTATGAGACACTAAAGATTTAAATATAAATCCACATGATCTCTTTATTTTCAATATGCTCATACAACATTGAATTTCAGGAAAGACTCACAAATAAAATCTATACCAGAATGTCAGAATTTTACAAATTGATAGAAAATGTTTATTAGCTCCTCAGAAATTTATCTGTAGCTTTTTTTATTCTGTACATATAATATTGTTGTTAATATATACTATATGTAAACTATATATGCGTGTATCAAATGCACAAACACGTTCATATGCAGTGCTGGGTGTAACGCATTACAAGTTACCAAATCAGATTACTTGGTGGCCTTTATAGTTGCCAAAAATATAACTTTTAGGTTTTTTGTTCCTAAAAATAAAGAAGTGAACCCAACTCAGGTGAAACAAAGTTACGCAAAAATAACGTAATGCATTACTTTTAAAAGTAACTTTCCCCAGCACCGATCATATGAGTCGACTACAGAAGCAAATGAAATGCTCGTATATTATAAATGAATAGAGAACACGTGAAGGACACTTACCATGAGTTACAGTGAATAGAAATATAATATGAAATAATTCTCATTCAATCATTTGTTTCAACAGCAAGGAAGTTAAAGACGATCTAAACACACATATAAACTCTTCAGTGGAGTGTGTGAGTGTGTTTGGAAAAGAAGCCGAGACAAAAACATGTTTTATACATCAACATTTATATACTCACATACTGAATGAATTATTATAGGTGAAAAGAAATTAATAAAATGCAGCGATTAAACATAGAGGAGTTCAAACAACGGTACTGAAATGACTGTAAGCATGCGACTGATTCTCTCTCACACACACACACACACACACACACACACACACACTCACACCTACGCAGTAGAGTTTTCAAGTTTTCAGGAAGTGCTTCTAGGTAGTTCAATAAAATAACAGGAAAACATCCGGATGGAAATGAACAATCGAAGCATCGGCGTCACACCGCTGCGTTTGGATTTGGATTCATCTAAATGGACCGAAGGCCCTCGTCTCCACCGCTGGAAGGCACTGAGGCCCTTCTGGAGAGTCTGAGATCAGAAGAGCTTCCTATCGGATCCCAGAGCTCCGTGTCGGATGAACTGATCCGGGAATGTTGGTGACATT
>NC_136748.1:31377618-31382618 GCF_936440315.1 Barbus barbus
CACCAGGAACGTCACGGAATTTGCCAAATTTTGGATGGATACATCAAAAGTAGATCGGTACACTTAATCAAAACACAATATGGACTAGTGTCTGTGAATATTAAGCCACAAAAATAGCATTATATCAAACAGAAACCTAAAGGTCTTCATAGAAACCTGTCAAAATAAAAGTTTGGTTTAACTTGAAGAAACCGTGACAGAAATATTACTTAATGCAATGATAGTACTACTACTGCTATTTCTGGATTATTATTATTTTTATAAAATCAATTAATTAGAGATGGGTTTGATTCTTAATATTTAATGAAACCATTAAAATGGATTCCAGAATATTAATGGAAAACGGAATCTTGGTAAGAAACAAAACATATTTCATAGGGCCTTAAAAATTAGATTTGTTTTTACTTTTAATAAAGTGCTGTTTAATATTGTAAGTTTCATGATTTCAATAAATTAGACATGCTTTTTGATGAATAAAATTGAATTTAACCGTTAAAACAGAGTCTAGAAGAAGTAAAACTGAAAAAAATGGAATCCAGAAACATTTAATGGAAAAAATGGAATGGAACTTGGGAAAAAATAAAAAGGATTTCATAGGGCCCTCTGTAGCATATTGATATAAAAATACATAGAAAGAAAGTGATTACATTCCAAAACAATGTACCTGCATGTCATGTGACCATGTGAATAATGTGCAATCCAGTCTTAGTTACTCTTAAAAGTAATGCATTACAGTATTGTGTTACTTAGTTACTGTTTTGGAAAGTAATGGATTACGTTACTTTAGCGTTACTTTTTGTCACCTGAGCTGGGCTTGTTTCTTTGTTTTTTAATAACAAAAAACTCAAAAGGTATATTTTTTGGCAACTGTAAAGGTTTCACACCAAAAGTGAAATGAATAATCCTTAGACTGAAGAAAGAGCCTCTGCACTTACTCCTGATTTCTCTCAACATGGGAACAGGACAGCTGTCACTCAATAAACCTTAATAAATTAACTCCGATATTATACTGAACATTTAAAAGTAAGGTGTTACTTTACTAGTTACTTGGAAAAGTAATCTGATTACATAACGCACATTGCTTTTTTGTAATCATGCAAATCAATAAAAAGGAACTGTAGTCTAATTAAGAGTATTTTAAAATGTAATTTAATTTTATAATGAACTGCAAGTACATCGTCACAAAGTGGGCATAGAGCGAATATAACAGTTTTAGAGCTGAACGTTTGCTTTATCATACAATATACAGCGTTGTATATTTTTCTACAAAAATCTGAGCTTTATTCTTTCCCCTACAATATTCTACATGAATTTTCTGTTTTATTCACACATTTCTTGATAGTTTATTGCATTCTATTTTTATTAAGTGTATGTTGGCTCTTTTCGTAGTTTCACTGTTGGACGAGGAACATTTCAGTACTTGACATCACATGCATCTAATAACATATAGGAGACCTTCTGAAGCCCTGCCTGACATCTAAAACAGACACACATCGGTCTTCACCTGGAAGTGAGGGCTGGACACACACTTGGCCAGCTGACGGAAGAGCGGCTCCATGACCTTCACGAACTCGGATGGCTCGATCACGTCCAGGATCTCCTCCAGCTCGTTGAGGAACATCACCTCCTTCGGGCTGTGAGTCTTGGGCCAGTACTTGAGAAGAGCCATGACCACCTGCACAGCAGCAGCAAAGCCTCATGGGTCTTTGACAACCAGATCAATCCCATGATGCATTAGTGTTTTTCAGCTGCTTGCACACATTTACAAAACTTTGCCTCTTTTTTTCCAAAACTTTACACACAAATCCAAGAATTGCACACAAAATGCAAAACGCCTCACATCTCTTGCAAAATGAAGCACTGCATTCAAAATATCACAAACACATCTCAAAAGCAAACATTTGCAAACACCTTCACCAGAATATTAACTCCTGATAGATTTCTGTTTGCATAGAGAACTGTGTTGTGTTTTATGAAATTAGTCATCCCTTTCCAAAACGTAGAATACTTCAAGTTTATTAAGTATACTTTAGTAAAGTTGAAGTATACTTTATGTAGTAAGTATACAAATATCAGTGTATTAGTAGTATACTTGTAAGTGTACTATTTCAATACTCCTTGGGACTAAATCGGCTCACTTTCTAAGTATACTTTAAGTATAACAGTAGTAAACTTTGAGTACACAACTAGTTTACATCAATGTTTTTAGCTTGTACTGCAACTATACTAAAAGTGAACTATAGGTATACTGATAGTTTAATAATTAAATACATGTAGTAGCATTTTTAGTACACTTTGAAGTATAGTCTCAGTAAACTACTAGTTTAGTAGTTCTATACTGCAAGTATAGAACATTTCGATGCTAACTGCATTTCGTTGCCCTGTACCTTACATGTGCAATGACAATAAAGTTGAATCTAATCTAATCTAAAAATACTCGTAAGTTTAAGTGAACTTTACATCATACTTTAAGTATACTACTATGTCCCTATTTAGGTATTAATTTGTATATATTCTGTTATATGAATATCTGAACATGCAAAGCATCCAAAGAAAGAACAGAGTATCTGCTTATAAACAGAAACATTGTATTCTAGCTTCATGCATTCTTTTAAACACTTGAATGTGGCTAAGTTTCATAAATAGAAAATAAAGAAATAAACATTTTGAGCAAAAAGCTGAAAAGACTATGAATTGGATTCAGAATGATACTCAAAACGTAGATGGAGTCGATCAACAGCCAAAGCTTGACAGTCATCATTACCTCTTCATTTTATTCCTTAAGGTTACACAGTTTTGATGCTGTTTTAACACGTGGAAGCATCTGTTGTTTAGGTTTCTTCTTCACTTGTGTTTTTTGGGAACTTCTGTACAGAAGATGTGTACTACCGCCTCCTTCCATATAACAATGTCTAAGAGCACACGTATAGCTCAAATTTAGACCTTTTCTAAGTATAAGTCAAGTATATTTAAATGTCATTTTAAGTATATTTCTGAGAAGTACATAAAAAGTAAACTAAAAGTATACTTTCCTATTTTTAGTTTAAAAGAAGTATACTAATATCCCACTTGAATAAGCTTCTTCTTCGTAAGGGACAGGCTGAGGGTTAGTGTCTGGTTTTAGATCTGGTGTGTGCTTCTGCTGTTTGAGAGACAGCTTTCAGAAACTGTGACGAGGAAAGATTGTGTGTGGAAGCAGCTGAACAAACTGTAAATGCTGTCTGATAATCTGACGTCTTACCGGTTCAGTGAGCGTGCTGTCCTTCTCCAGGAACTGAACCACACAATACGCCAGCTGGAGCGAGACGAGATGCGGTTAGCGACACTAAACCAGCGCTCGTCAGTGTGAGTTAACGATGTTTAACGAGGGTTAGTGTGCGACTGACCTGCGGGTGATAGACGCTCAGAGACTTCACCTTATGCAGTGGCAGTAAAACCTTCAGCAGGAAGATCTTGTGCTCCTCTTTTAATGGCAAAGCAAAGCCGTTGATGATGCTGTCGGACAGAAGAAACACAGCTATCAGAAATCAGAACATTTCCCAGCATGCACAGGGACCGTGGATGTGTTACCTTCCCAGGATCTCCAGTAATTCAGCAATTCCGTTGTGATGCTCCGTCTCATAAATAAACCTGCAAACACACACAACACAAATCCACATTTACATATAAACCTGCTAAATTCCTTACACCGCAAACATTATTTTCTTCCTTTGTCTTGTTTTCTAGGATATATATCGACAAATTCTGGAATTAAGATGCGTTTACTTGACAAGTAAAATGACTCAAAATATTTTGTCGTTTTATGAAACAAATATCCCAATTTTGTTAGTTTTTGCTTCAAACAATCAAACATATCTGCCAATGGGGTAAGAAAAATCATCTTGTTTAGCCTTTGAATTAAGAATATTTTTCTTACCCCATTGACAGATATTTTTGATTGTTTTAAGCAAAAACTAACAAAATTGGGATAATATTTTCAGAAAACAAGACATAATATCTTAAGTCATTTTACTTGTCAAGTAAACGCATCTTAATTCCAGAATTTGTCGATATATATCCTAGAAAACAAGACAAAAATACAAAGGAAGAAAAGTAAAGACTGAATTATCACACCACTAACACTGAGAAATGACAGAAATGAGCCATAAAAGCACTGCTCACCTGTAAAATATGTTATTAATTTGCTTTCTAATATAAGCCCGCAGCCCAAGAAACTTTCCGTATATTCGGTGCAGGGTGGTTTTCAGGAAATCTCTTTCTCGTGGATCTTCACTGTCAAACAACTCCAGAAGCTGAAATTCAGTTCAGAAATATTTCACACATCTAATACTCAAAACTTCAGCTTATTAGTGAAAATAAAGGATCTTTACCTGCATCACAAATTTCTGGTCAATGTATTTCTTTGCAATATTGGGCTGAAAGTCGGGCGACTCTAGAAACCGCAGGAAAAACTCGTACACCAGCTTTGAGAAACAGAAAGATGCTGTAATGAGCAACAGGTCAAACAAGCCAAAGTTTCCTCTCGTGACGTTATTTATTCAGATGTGGAGCATCTGGCTAAATAACGTATCATCTCATGGCTCTGGTTATGTGGTGGTGGTCAGTGAACTGAAGCGGTCAGATATGCTGTGAATGATATACAGTCAGCACCTGCAGATGAGGCCACGCTGCTTCCAGAGTGGGCTCATCCTCCTCCGGGTCGAACTCTGCTCCCGTCGGGTTCGATGAAGGCGGCAGAGCCCTGAACATGTTCACCGCAAACTGCAACACAAACACAAACGCACACAGCTGTCATGTTCCTGACCCTCGTACACTGAACGAGCAGCTCCGTCAACATGTTTATGTCACACCAATGAGAGCGACACTTCATCATCACCCTAATGAGATCTCTGTGACACAAAGCATGGTTTCCAAACCTCATCAGGGTCACCAGAGACCATCACTGAGCCTTCACTGGATCACAAGGAAACACAGAGATGTCTTTGCAAGCTGAGAAACGG
>NC_136748.1:31390118-31400118 GCF_936440315.1 Barbus barbus
CACAAGGGAAAAAATGATTAAAAATAGTAAATGATGTTTATCTGAAAGTGTAAGAATGCAAACAGGTTTTCTGTAAGGGGTAGGTTTAGGGTTAGGGGATAGAAAATATAGTTTGCTCAGAATAAAAGTAATAGAAGTCTATGGAAAGTTCCCACAATTCACAGAAACATATGTGTGTGTGTGTGTGTGTGTGTGCGCGTGTGTTTTTGTGACATATGAGGACATAAATGTGTATAATAACATGGGTATGACAGGTATTACACGGAGAATGTGATTTATGAGGACATTTCCCCATGTCCCCATATTTCAAAACGTTTATAAATCATAAAGAATGAGTTTTTTTGAGGAAGTAAAAATGCACAAAGTCTCCTGTGAGGGCTATGTTTAGGTGTAGGGTTGGTGTAGGGCAATAGCACACACAGTTTGTACAGTATAAAAACCATTACGCCTATGGGATGTCCCCAAAATTTAAAAAAACAAACGTGTGTGTGTGTTCTGTGTGTGTGTGTGTTCTGTGTGTGTGTGTGTTGTGTCGGTGTGTGTGTGTGTGTGTGACATTGTGGGGACACAAGCTCAAAATCACACAAAAGTGCATAAAACTACAAGCTTCATTATGTTTTGCTGCATTACAGAAACATCCCACATTTAGTATTAAAATCTAAAATTAATTTTACAAATCCTGCTGACCTTAATGTGTATCAGTCACTCCTCTCTTCCTTCTCTGCTGATGTCTCCTCTGCTAAAAGGACACACTATCATAATAAAATTAACAATTCGTCTAACACTCACATGCTCTTTAAAACATTTTCCTCGCTCGTTTGTCCTCCTCCTCCTCCTCCTCCTTCATCATCTCTAACAGCTGACGACTTTGCCACATTCTTCATTAATAAAAATACAAACCTCACTGCACAATTCTCCACACCACAATATATCAAACATATCTTACCAGCAAACATACACTCGTTCACATCCTTCTCTCCACTCTCTGAGGCAGAGGTCTCTAAACTCATCCTTTCTAATCATCCTACTACCTGTCCGCTTGATCCTATTCCATCTCATCTCCTTCAAGCCATTTCACCTGCAGTCGTACCTGCTCTCACTCACATCGTTAACACATCCCTTCACACTGGTGTTTTTCCCTTAGCATTTAAACAGGCTCGTATAACCCCACTACTAAAGAAACCCACCCTTAACCCAACTCTTTTAGGGAACTATAGACCGGTTTACCTTCTTCCTTTCATTGCAAAAACACTTGAACGAGTTGTGTTCAACCAAGTCTCTGTCTTACTCAAACAGAACAACCTCCTGGACAGCAACCAATCTGGCTTCAGAAGTGGACATTCAACCAAGACTGCCTTGCTTTCTGTTGTTGAAGCCCTAAGACTGGCAAGAGCGGATTCCAAATCTTCATTACTTATCTTGCTGGATCTGTCCGCCGCTTTTGAAACGGTTAACCACCAGATCCTCGTCAACCCTATTGGTAAAGTGCATCTCTGGAACCGCACTCCAGTGGTTTGAATCTTACCTCTCAGATAGGTCCTTCAAGGTATCTTGGAGAGGTGAGGTGTCCAAGTCGCAACATCTAACTACCGGGGTGCCTCAGGGCTCAGTTCTTGGACCAATTCTCTTTTCTGTCTACATGGCATCACTAGGTTCTGTCGTTCAGAAACAAGGCTTTTCAAATCACTGCTATGCTGATGACACTCAACTCTACCTCTCAGTCCATCCTGATGATCCGACGATAGCTGCTCGCATCTCAGCGTGTCTAACAGACATTTCTTGCATGGCTGGACTATTGCAATGCTCTCTTGGAAGGTCTTCCAGCCAGTTCTATCAAACCTTTACAATTAATCCTTAATCTTCAAGAATTGGCTAAAAATCCATCTTTACTTGACCCTCTAACTCTAGCACTCTCTATTCTAATTCTATTCTTTAAAAAAAAACTTGCACTCTATTAATTTACTAACTGCTTGTTAAAAAAAAAACAACCTAACACTAGCTTCTCTATTCTTTTTCTATTCTATCTGTTTTCTTTTTATTTATTATATAATTACAACAAAAAAAAAACTTGCGTTAAGCTAACTGAGACTTGTTATAGCACATTGCTCTTTTGTTGATTTGGATTGCTTTGTAAGTGGCTGTGGATAAAAGCATCTGCTAAATGACTAAATGTAATGTAAATGTAAAATCTGAGATGTTCACAAATCGCCATGATTCTCAAGTCAAGTCACCTTTATTTCTATAGCGCTTTATACAATACAGATTGTTCATGGTGATAAACAGGAAAATATCAGTGTCAATGTTGCAAAGTTCATCAAATATTAAAAAATTCAAATCCTGCTTCAAAGATTCAAAGCAGCTCTGGAGAAGACAATAGAGTCATTATTAAACAGACAGGATTGTGTGTTCAGATGTTTCTGCGTTTGTAACAGAATCTGCTATGATTCACTGAACGAGACTCTCTGCTTACGCCTGCTCTGAGAGATATACAACATTTACAGTGGCAAATACACAATCCAGAACTTATACTACACTCAAAGTGTAGACGTTTATGGATGCAGTTCATCAGGGCATTTGATCACTGACAATATGCCATCTGATTTTAGATTCTGTAAGTACAATCCATCTCAGTCTGCTTTGAAATAAATAATATAGATTGTGAAAAGCTACACAAATAAATCAGGTCACCTTCACACTGCAAAAACTGATTTTCTTCCTAAGTATTTTTTGTCTTGTTTTCTAGTGTTACATATCTACAAATTCTGGAATTAAGATTTATTTACTAACAAAATTTGGATATTTTTTTCAGAAAACAAGACAAAATATATTGAGTCATTTTACTTGTTTTCTGAAAAAAATATCAAAATTTTGTTAGTTTTTGCTTCAAACAATCAAAAATATCTTCCAATGGGGTAAGAACAATTATCTTAATTCAAAGGCTAAACAAGATTATTTTTCTTACCCCATTGGCAGATATTTTTACTTGTTTGAAGCAAAAACTAACAAAATTTGAATATTTTTTTCAGAAAACAAGACATAATATATTGAGTCATTTTACTTGTCAAGTAAATACATCTTAATTCCAGAATCTGTAGATATTTATACTAGAAAACAAGACAAAAATACTAAGGAAGAAATATAAGATATCAAGTTTAGAGCTTTTTTTTTTTATATTTTTGTCTGGATTCTTAACTTTCAGTAATTTATTGCTGACCGCACTGGCTGACAGCAACAGAAGATAACAAAACTTGAGCAGAATTAAGCTGGATGATGATTGACTTCTGCAGAGAATCTGAACTGAGTTTCCATCATTGATTCTTTTATTTTCCTGTTTATCAGCGTAAATCTGATTGAGAGGTGACTCGTCTTCAGAGCATGTTTCTACTGCTTTGATCAGAGAGCAGTGTGAGGAAAGCATGGCTTCGACAGAACCGTGACACACAGACTCAGATGAACGGGAAGATAGCATGTCATTGAGATGCAGGGTCAACAATCACGAGCATCCGCTGAGATCTAAATTATGCATCACGCCAAATCTCACTCATTAAGAGAAAGACCAGAATCCACGTGGAGCATCAATTCTTAATATAAGGTCTGCACTGTTGATTAGGATGCACGGATCAGCAAAGCAATCACCACCACAGTCATATATCTATATGCTTTCTTCATCTACTGCAGCTGTGTTTGTAACTCTTCTCTGTTCTGGAGCTTCAGAACAAATGCTCAAGGGCTGGTTGAGAAGCCGTGACGCTCTCTCTGATTCCCATCAGTACCTGTGAGCATGTCCAGCGGCAGCAGCTCTCGGTCCAGGCTGACGGGGAAACACGAGGCACTCAGTCTGCGGTGTTTCTTCAGGGCGCTCGGGCCAGACGGCTGTTTGGAGCGCAGCAGCTGAGCGCTGGGAGGCTTTCTGGAGCCTACGCTCTTATTCTGTAACCAGAGCCACACACAGCAGGTTCCTGTTACAGCCCTGACTTCCTGCTGGAGGATACTGGGATCATTTATCCACAGATCTGTGTTATATTCCCACTGAATCGTGCTGAATTAAGTATTTTGACAGCATTGTTCTATGACAGAAATACTTGTATGCAGTTCATTAGCATCAGTCTTTTGTTCTGTCAGCTCTGTTAAATGTAATTTTTTTTACAATTGATAATTTTGTGTCAATGTCAATCAATCTGTGTCATTTTATCAGCATGACACTAGAATGGTTTATAAAAACTTGGTTTTATGTTGACCGATGGTTACCATTCTTGTTAAATTTACATATTAATACAATCAAGTGGACTGCATGGTATTTAAAAGCAAATCAACAACTGAAATTAATATGAAATTCATGGCACAAAACATTTAATTACAATCCAATATATTTTATGATTATTAAAACATTGTGGCTACCTCCAGTATTTCTAAACCAATATAAGCAACTGGTAAAAAGTCATTATGTGTGTTTCTAAAAATGTAGCACGAGATGATGCAAAGTGAAATAATCTGAAAGTTTCTTGCTTTTCATTCTAAGTATGTAGCCCTCTCCCGAGTGGCTTCAGCTGTGGCCGACCAGCCCACGGTGATTGTGCGCAGGTGTTTCTCCTCCGTTGCCAGGGCGACGCTGATAGGTGCTCGGGACACTTGTCACACTCCCCCCCCCCAAACGTCGTCCTGGCGCCGCGGGTCAGGGGGGAGACGGGAAGTGGGGGAGGGGTAACTTCTGACAGACCTGCGAAAGCTGCCCACATCCGTGAGAGTCCGTCAGCGTTGGCTGCCCCGGCCCGATGCCGTACGTCAAAGTGGAAGTCCTGGAGCGCCAGGAACCAGCGAGTTACCCGGGCGTTGGTGTCTTTCGCCCGCGCCATCCACTGCAGGGGGGCATGGTCCGTGACTAGGGTGAACTTTCGGCCTAGGAGATAATACCTCAGCTCCAGGACTGCCCACTTGACGGCCAACGCTTCCTTCTCGACTGCGGTATACCGTTGTTCCACCGGGGTCAGCTTTCGTTTTTCAGAGAACGGCTCCCAACCCGGTGTCGGAGGCATCCATCTGTAACAAGAAGGGACAGTTAAAGTTGGACACGCGCAACACCGGCTCTGAGGTGAGCGCTTCTTTTACATGCCGGAAGGCTTCTTCCTCAGGAGGTCCCCGGCGCACCCTCTCCGGCTGTCCCTTCTTGGTCAGGTCTGTCAGGGCCGCTGCTAAGGAGGAGAAGTTGGGAATAAAACATCTGTAATACCCTGCCAACCCCAAAAAGGCTCGTACCTGGGTTTTGGTGGTGGGCCGGGGGGCCGAGACGATCGCCGCCACTTTCTTTTCCTGCGGCCGAATGAGGCCACGGCCGACCTGGAAACCCAGGTACTTGGCTTCTGGGAGAGCTAGGTGACATTTCTTAGGGTTGGCGGTTAGCCCTGCCCGACGCAGCTCCAACAGCACCCTCCGTAGCCGCTCCAGGTGATCCTCCCAGGCCTCTGGATGGATCACCAGATCATCCAGATAGGCTGCCGCGTACTCTTGGTGGGGCCGGAGTAGGATGTCCATCATCCTCTGGAAGATTGCGGGTGCACCGTGGAACCCGAAGGGGAGAACCCAGTACTGCCAGTGGCCATTAGGAGTGGAGAATGCGGTCTTCGGCTTTGCCTGATCCGTGAGCGGGACTTGCCAATATCCTTTGGTCAGATCCAAGGTGGAAATGAACCGGGCTCTCCCCAAGCGGTCCAGCAACTCATCAACGTGGGGCATGGGGTACCCGTCAAACTCGGAGACCTGGTTGAGGCGGCGGAAGTCGTTGCAAAACCGGAGGGTGCCGTCCGGTCTCTGGACCATTACGATGGGGCTGGACCAAGGGCTACGGGAGGGCTCAATTACTCCCAACTTCAGCATCTCCTGTACCTCCTCCTCGATGGCATGTCGCCGAGCCTCGGGGATTCGGTAGGGTCGCTGCCTGACGATGACTCCAGGTGGGGTGCGGACATCATGCTGTAATACGTTGGTCCACTCAGGGCGAGGGGAGAACACATACGAGAATTCACCGACCAGATGTTGAAGCTCCGTCTTCTGGGCGGCCGACAGTTGGGTGCTGATGTCCACAACCACGGGGTCAGTGGTGGCTAGAGCGGATAGCTGAGCCCTACCCTTACCCAGCGTTTCAGGAGGTTGACATGATAGAGTTGTTCCTCCTTCCTCTTCCCGGGTTGCCGGACGCGGTAAGTGACTGGTCCCACCCGCTCCGTGACCGTATACGGTCCCTGCCACTGCGCCAGGAATTTGCAGGCCGCTGTTGGGACCAGGAGCAGGACGCGGTCTCCGGGCTGGAACTCCCGTGGCTGGGCCGCCTGGTTGTAGAGGCGCTGTTGGGCTTCTTGGGCTTTGGCTAGGTGTTCCCTCACGAGCGGCATGACCCGATCAACCCTCTGCCTCATGTCCCGGACGTGCTCGATCGTGGACCGAAGGGCGGATGGCTGCTGTTCCCAGGCCTCTTTGGCGACGTCGAGGAGGCTGCGGGGCTGCCGACCGAAGAGGAGCTCGAATGGGGTGAAACCGGTGGAGGCCTGGGGGACTTCCCGAATGGCGAACAGGACGCAAGGCAGCATTTGGTCCCAGTCGCGTTGGTCGTCCGCAGCCACCCGACAGAGCATTTGCTTCAAAGTCTGGTTAAACCGTTCGACCAGCCCATTGGTCTGCGGATGGTAGACTGTGGTGCGCACCTGTTTTATCTTGAGTAGGCGACACAGGTCGGTCATCGTCCGGGACATGAAGGGGGTGCCTTGGTCGGTCAATATCTCTTTGGGTATGCCGACCTGGCTACACAGTAGGAAGAGCTCCTGGGCGATCGCCTTTAAGGTGGCCTTGCGGAGTGGGATGGCCTTGGGGTAGCGGGTCGCATAATCCACGATGACCAGGATGTGTTTGTGGCCCCGGGCAGACTTAGGCAGCGGTCCCACCAGATCCATTCCTATCCGTTTGAAGGGCACCTCAATTATGGGCAGCGGTATAAGCGGCGTGGGGGGAGGGGCTCGTGGTGACATTCGCTGGCACACCGGGCACGCTTGGCAGAACCGCTTGACGTCTGCGTCTAGGCCGGGCCAATGAAAGCGGTCTCTGATCCGATTGATGGTGTTTTGGGCGCCCAGGTGGCCAGCCATTGGATGGGAGTGAGCCAACTCCATGACTATTTCCGTCTTCGTACGAGGCACCACCAAAAGTTTTACCCCCTCCCCTCTCGCTTTTCAGCTCGATGTAGGAACCGACCAGATGGGAAGGAAGTGAAAAGTATGCCTGTTGGGGCTCTCCGGTCAGCAGAGGGGCCAGGATCCGCGCCCAATCCTCTTGGGGCCAGACCTCCCGGGCCGCGATGACCTCGAACATCCGTAAGTAATTTTCTGTGTCGTCGTGGGCCGTCATCTTCGGCAGGAGCTGGGCGGCCTGCGCGCGGGGATCTGGTAGCGGAACCCGCTGGGCAGCGGCAGTACGGAGCGCGGCGACTTCACGCTCCGTTTCACCCTGTCTAGTGGCCATGTGCTCCACGATCTGCTGCTGGCGGATGCTGATTTCGGTGAGGTGTTTTAGGAGTTCTTCCATGGCTGGGGAGGAGTCGTCGCGTGGATTAGGGAAGTTGGTGATTCTTCAGCGATCTGCCCGTATTCTCCACCAGTGTAGCGGGCTGAAGAATCACACGAGGGGTTCGGGTGAAACAAGGACCCCGGAGGGTGTATTTTTTTTAAACAGAAGTGCAAGGAAGTGCCAACGTGTCTCGTGCTCCAGTCCCGTGCTGTGTGGTCCGTCCTTCTCCTCCGACTTGTGTGCTCCGTGCTCCAAAACGTCGGGCTGGTCGTTCACGCACTGCTGTCTGCTGAAGGAAGAAAAAGTACACATTTAGTTGGCTTCCTCGTGGAGACATCTCTCACCCTCTTGTGCGGCGAAGCGGCTTTTGAAGCCCTCTCCCGAGTGGCTTCAGCTGTGGCCGACCAGCCCACGGTGATTGTGAGCAGGTGTTTCTCCTCCGTTGCCAGGGCGACGCTGATAAGTGCTCGGGACACTTGTCACAATAGATAGATAGATAGATAAATTAAAAAAAGTTAACTGAGTTAATCTAGCTAAAAGATCATCAATAAATGCCTAAATGAATCTATGGAAGACTTTCTATGGAACACTTCTGAAGTGTTACCTTGTCTCTCTTTGGCTTGTGCGGCATCATGCGAGACAGATCTGTGCGCGCGCTCAGGATTAATATTAACACGCGCGAACGCTGAGTCACGTGATACAGTAATCACTCAGCTTCCATAGAGTTCAGGGCCACGTTCAGCCCCGAAAAAACGGTGCAAAACGTTTATTAAATGGAAACGGTGGTTCGTTGAACACCCTGTTCTGATGACACAAGTGTTGCAGCTATGGCAGCTGAGACGATCACTCTGTGTGTTCTTTTTGAATCATTTTCAGAGCCTGATGAAATCGGTATAAATACATATTTAATGCTGCAAAATCCGCTCGATGTTACAGTCACTGCCGGCCAGAATAACAGAGAACATCTCAATCTAGTGAAGGGATTTGTGGAAACTGTCCTTCCTAATTATTGGGATCCAACATTTGCCTCACATTTCAGGATGAAAAGACATTTGAGGTGAAGGATAATCCACTTCTTACCTCCGAGACTGTGTTATGATCTATATGACCTTATTATGTTTATTGTGAGTATTAGGCTTATCACTGTTGTTGTGCTATGATATTGTAATATTTACCATTATATAATCAGAGGAGCATAGAAAAGTTTATGAAAATGTCACTCCACAATACAATAGCAAAATATATAAATATGTATAGTATTTTTATGTTACATTAATCATTGTCTAGCACAGCTTCCTGAGGAAAGGATATGGACCAGAAGACATTGCAATTACTACATGATATTTAGACAGACCTAAAGAAGTTCCAGATCTATACTTCTGCTCTTATTATTTCAGTTATTTTGCCTTTAATGTAAATAAACGTGCAAACAATATACTTGTTCTTGTGAATTTATTTAGATGTTAATTACATTTACTTACAAATTCATCATCATCATGTTGATATGTTACTATAAAACTCTTATGACAAACATGTCTTCTAATATCTTCAATAGTTGTGTAAACCGAGCTGCAGCGGACACATATTAAATGACTTCACTTGGACCGATAGTGCGATCTGTCTCTTTAATACCTTGTGGTTTATACACATTGCTGCTGATTGGACTGACATTTCTGACACACCCACCAAACAAGAGAAAACACATCTCAAACCCTTTGCACACCGTTTACAGGAAACATGTCGTTCAACCCGGAAACCGGAGAAAAACGTTGGACACCGGTGTGAACCTGAACGAGCTCCAGATATAGAGTTAGTTTAGAGTTAATGTGAGTTATTGTTCAGATTTAGTGAAGGTACATGCAGTGTTGGGAAGGTTACTTTTGAAATGTAATAGGTTACAGATTACAAGTTACCCTATCTAAAATGTAATAAATAGTTTTTAATTATTTCAATTACTTTAAATTAATGTAACTGATTACAGTTGATTACTTTTCTAAATTTCTAATGATTTTCAATTGTTAAAGCAGGCAGGGTTACTCTTACAGTAGAACTCAACACTGATTACTGTCAGACTTTCACAATCCTTCATCATGCATATCACTCTGTCCCACGAGCAGCTTTAGGACTCTCTGATCATTGTTTGGTTCATCTTATTCCGACCTACAGGCAGAAACTTAAATCTGTTAAACCTGTATTAAGGACTGTAAAGAGATGGACTAAAGAAACAGAGTGGGTTTTACAAGCCTGTTTCTCTCTCACTGATTGGACTGTTTTTGAAGCTGCTGCAAACGATCTGGACGAGCTCACAGAGACTGTAACATCATATATCAGTTTCTGTGAGGATATGTGCATTCCTACCAGGAATCATCTAATCTATAACAATGACAAACTGTGGTTCATTGCAAAACTCAGACAGCTCCGTCAGGCCAAAGAAGATGCTTACAGGAAT
>NC_136748.1:31405118-31480118 GCF_936440315.1 Barbus barbus
TAATGAAGCTCAAAGGTGGCGTGAGTGCAATTAAATTCATGTAGAGATTGTTTTAAATGTAACATTTTGACTATATAAATATTAAATGATTTAAATCACTGCAAAGATGCTTTAAAAATGAGACTAAAGCTGCCAGTAGCTGGCGGCAAGTCACTGATTTTAGCACTGAATCATTCATTCAATTGATTCGTTCAAATTCATTCATTCAGGAACGAAGCAAGTGACTGTTTTTATAAAAGCGTAATTATGAACGGCTCAGCTGTGACTTCGTTTGAAGCTGTTTGTGTTGACGAAATGGAGAAAAATCAAGCAATATTGTTGTAGTCATTTAATATTAACTTCTTGTTTATTGAACTGTTGTATTAAATCAATCACATTTGTAGACTTGCTTAATAATCCTCAAAGTCTGTCTTGGTTCATGCCGAACTCCCATCGTGTCTACACTGTGTTATAATGAGGGATTCGTGGATGTGCATAACTGTTTTGAGCAGTGAGTGGATTCTGATTAACACTGTTTAAGGAATCAATAGCTCTATCTGTGATGCATTACTCAATGCTGCAACAACACAAGCATGCTGACCGGGTCAGTCGCGCTGGTGCTGATAGATATGCTTTCATTGTCGCACGCAGTCGTTTTCAGCTGCATATGGTGGCACTGTAGAGCCTTGACAAGCCCTGTTCATCAGAAACTATTCTGATAATTACAGTGATTTACAGTCATGACAGTGAAGCGCTTTGAACGAGACGTAAACGATGCTCTCTTTAGGGAGAATGTGTTCTTGTTACTGTAGTGCTGTTGTGTTTGTGTTCAGACTCCAGGCAATAACACACAAACACCAGCAGCTGATTATTTATCATCACATGCTGCTCATCTTTGCTTCTGTTGGGTTCACATCAGATGATGAAATAAAGATTAGCTGATTTATCACAAACGGCTGGTTGTTTGTTGTTGTTCTGCAGAGGATGTTGGAGATGAAGGTGAAGAGGAGCGCGAGTGCATTTCCTACAGCATCAGCATTGACATCCATTACGGGCTGAAATCAAACAGGTAACGAGCTCAGACTAACCCTAACTCTATGAGCTGATGACTCTGATGTACAATGCTGCCCAAAATGATTATAACACTAGTATTTTCAGCACCTAAAAAAGTCAGTTGCTTGTATCTTCTGCTGTAGTCTGTCAGCAGGAAATATGAGTTTATATTTCCAAACATTCATTTAGCCATTATTGTAATAATCCAGTGAGATGTTTGAGATCTGATCTGATCATCATCAGTCTGTCTGGAATGACATGAAGAAACAGAACAAACTGAGACTAAATCCAGAAGAACTGTGTCTCTGCTTCAAGAAACCTCCTGCAAAGCTACAGTGCTGTTAAAAGTTTAGGCACTCGAGTAAAAATGCTGTAAAATGAGGATGCTGTCAAAAAATAATGTTATGAATGGATTTCATCTATCAATTAACTTCTATCAACTAAACTAAATCAACATGTGTTGTGAGCATGCTTTGTGTTTAAAGCAGCTTTTCCAGAGTTTCTCAGGAGCTTTAAACCATGTTTTCGCTGCTGAAAATACTAGTGTACTAATAATTTTGGCCAGTGCTGTATGTGTGGTGTTCTGATGAGAAATGTGGTCTTTCAGCCTGGCCCTGATCAAGCGGATCGGAGTGATCGATGCGGACAAACCCATCTCGACTCAGGTGCGAGTTCTGACTCTGAGCGAAGATTCTCCGTACGAGACGCTGCACTCCTTCATCAGCAATGCCGTGTCTCCGTACTTCAAATCCTACATTCGGGAGTCTGGCAAAGCCGACAGGTAACGTCCGCTCTGATCTTCAGAGAGAGAGTAACGCGTCTCATCCTCACACGAGAGCCTGCGTCATTGTTTCTGTGTGTCTGCGCAGGGATGGAGATAAAATGGCCCCTTCGGTGGAGAAGAAGATCGCGGAGCTGGAGATGGGCTTACTGCACCTGCAGCAGAACATCGAGATCCCCGAGATCAGCCTGCTCATCCACCCCATCATCACCAACGTGGCCAAGCAGTGCTACGAGCGCGGAGAGAAGCCCAAGGTCACAGATTTCGGGGATAAAGTGGAGGATCCGAGCTTCCTGAACCAGCTGCAGTCTGGAGTCAACCGCTGGATCCGGGAGATTCAGAAGGTTTGAGACTCGCTGTCCTTCAGATGAACTTACTGATAGGGCTGCGATGATAAATTGATGCAGAATCGATTCGTGGATCGATCTTCCGAATGCATGGTGATTCTCTCTGGAATGGAGCTTATATTTTAACAGCAGATGGCGCTCTACTCTAGTGTTTATCCACACACTCAAATGCTGATGAAGAAGAGCGCTGAAGAGCACTGAGGCTGTAATCTCAGCTCGGCTCAGAATGCTTATGACACCAGATTATGTAATGTAAACAGCCCACTGTGAACACCCTTGTAATTCACTTCAACCTTTTCGAATCTTATGAATGATTATTTTAGGTTCAAGTGTTTGTAAGGATTTGGAAACGAGCAGAGTAGGCTGTTTCTGAAGCATGCAGCGCCACCTGCTGTTCAAACTAACCTCAGAATCCACTCCAGAAACAATCGCCATGCATTCAGAAAATCTCAGAATCAATGCGGAAGCATTTCTTGATTTGCAATGCATCGATTTATTTTTCCCATAACAGATATGACAAAAAAATTAAATCTGTTTTTTTTTTTCAGAACATTTGACCAAATTTTGTTTTTTAACTAGAGGTCGACCGATTGATCGGCCGATTTTGGGCATTTTTTTATTAATCTGCATCGGCTGATTGTGCTGCAAATTAGGCCGATTAATATACAGGCGCGTCTGCAAGCAACATGTGATGCTGCCTCAAGCAGATGGCCATTCCACTGGCACCACGGATAACCCTGTGATGTCCCCCTCTGCCTGCTAACTTTCTGAAGAGAGAACTACCTGGTAGCTGTGCGATTAATCGAAATCAAATCGCAATCACGATTTGAGACGTTGTGATTTGCTAATCGCAAAGCCTGCTATGTGGACGTGATATTACTCTGATCCAGAGCATATGCATGACTGCCAGCCTTGAGTGACAGTCTTCCTAACAACAGAGTGAGCGCACCTCCTCCTCGATCAGCACTGCTCTAGCCAACTGTGTAAACACCCACCGTTTAAAAAGGGTCACATCGAAACTTAGGCAAATTAAAACTAAAGAAAACATATATATATATATATATATATATATATATATATATATATATATATATATATATATATATATATATATATATATATATATATATATATAAGTAACATGTAATACTTTAATAATTGACTTAAAGAAATAGTTCTTTTATTTATAAAAAATAAACAAATCTTTCCTGTGAAATTCAGTAATTCTGTGAAGTACAGGTGTATCTCAATAAATTAAAGTCGTGGAAAAGTTCCTTTATTTCAGTAATTCAACTCAAATTGTGAAACTCGTGTAGTAAATAAATGCAATGCACACAGACTGAAGTAGTTTAAGTCTTTGGTTCTTTTAATTGTGATGATTTAGGCTCACATTTACAAAAACCCACCAATTCACATCTCAACAAATTAGAGTACTTCATAAGACCAATAAAAAAAACAACATTTTTAGTGAATTGTTGGCCTTCTGGAAAGTATGTTCATTTACTGTATCAGGGCTTGACGCTTACCTATTCCCCAAGGAGCACATGTAAGTCAAAAAATTTAGGAGCGCATTAAAAACATTTAGGGGCGCAATGCAAATTTTTCTAATGAGGTGTTTTAGCTTAATAAGGGGATACAAAGAGACATTTACAAGCACCATTATTTAATTTATCAGAATACAGAAAGTACACAAGGTTTTTAAATAATTTTACTTCAGACACTATTTAATAGGCTAATTATGTAATTAGTTATAATCCTATTAAACTGTGTCGGTATAAAATTTTCACAATAATCATTGAAGCTTTTGTCACGGTATATGTTTTTGTTTTTAAATCACAATATATAATTTCTAAGTGAAAAAAAGTGTTGTCCTCCTAACAGGTTAAATAACTTTATTAAAGATAATTTACTAAAAGACTTTTATAAAAAATACATAAAAATATAAAGTAAACAAGTGTTTCAAGATTAGAGAGCAAAAGATTGTTCAAATGAACGAAAGAACAATAGGTAAGTAAGTCCCATTTGTTAACATTAGTTAAAGCAGGTTAACATTAACTAACAATGTGCAATAGCTAATTGTTGCAGTAGTTAATATTCTTTGTTATTAATAAATGCAGTCATTGTTTTTTTCATGTTAACTAATGGAGCTTGTGTTACTGAACAATAATAACGAATCAGTCGTTGATATATAGATAGGCCCACTGTTCTCTATTATAGATCAGTGGATGGGCCATGCTTTAGCTTAGAAACAATGTTTGAAAATAAATAGCTCATTAAGTCTTTAAGTAAGAATTATTGGATGCTATTGTGAAGACTAAAGCGAATATAAATATCTAAATGACTGAGTGTGAAACATTATTTACACAGTTTTAGGAAAGTAGCGCAGCTGATTTGTTTACTGGGTTACCGGGGTAACGGCAGCGGCAGCGCCCTCTAGTGGCGAATGTGCGTCATTCAGCGCGTCTTCACTTTAACTCGCTCCGCTTTTCTTCTCATCTGTGCTCATTTAAATTAAACCGTTGCCTTTTTAAAGTTCTAAAGTAATCATATGAGGCTGCATCGCAATTTTTCCATACATAAACAGAATAAATTAATACGTTTGTTATAGGCTACTGTATAAGTTAGGCTGTTTTGTATTTTGTTTTGTATTCGTACTTGTGCTCCTAAATACATTTTCCAGTTCGCACACATCTATTTTTAGTCGCAAATGCGAGTGAAATGCTGTCGAGCCCTGAGTATATGTACTCAATACTTGGTAGAGGCTCCTTTTGCTTTAATTACTGCCTCAATGCGGCGTGGCATGGAGGTGATGAGTCTGTGGCACTGCTGAGGTGGTGTGGAAGCCCAGGCTGCTTTGATAGCGGCCTTCAGGTCATTGTTGGGTCTGGTGTCTCTCATCTTCCTCTTGACAATACCTCAGAGATTCTCTATGGGATTCAGGTCAGGCAATGAATCTAAAATATGTGACTTACAAGAAAAAAATTAACTTTTTCACCACTTTCTAATTTGAGATGCACCTGCACATAATAAATCATATTTTGGCATTCAAATACATCGCGAATGCAGAAACATTTGATTTTGTGTCGAATGAGACCCAACGTTGGTTTCAGTTTCGTTTTAGCCTAAATTAATGTGTTTTGGTTTGTCGTTTATAGCTAGCTTATTATATTTTTAATTCTTGTTCTTTTCTAAATACTGTTAATTGGAAGCATTTGTTGTGGAGTGAGGGGAACTGAAATAGCCTAGCTATGTTTAAAGTGTATATTATAAAGTTTGTAAACATTTCACGTCGGCATTAGGCCTATTTCTGAATGAAATAATAAAATGCGACTTATACGTGACTTCTCTCTCTCGCTCTCTAAAAAATGCTATTTTTATACACACAGCATATTTTAACCATGCAGCAAACCTTTTTAAATATTTTGATAAATTACTGAAAACAATTAACATCCCTGAGATGAAAGGGGGGGGGAAGAAATAAAATCGGCCAAACATATCGGCCAAAAAAATCGGCATCATATATCGGCCATCGGCTGCCCTGATTTCTAAATATCGGCATCGGCCAGAGAAAAACCCATATCGGTCGACCTCTATTTTTAACTAGTCAGCTTGCAAATTTAAGTACAACATGATTCAAGTAACTTTTTCTTTTGTAACTTAGCTACAGAAAATTCTATTCCAAGAGCAGCACACATGAAGTTGTCAACATGATGTAACTGTTAAACAAATCACTTGTTCTTTGCAGAAAAAATGCATGAACTACAACTAAAGTTTGTACAAATTTGTCTGAAACATATGTTCAGAAATGAAAGGTAAATGCTTAAAAAATGATTAACTATTAACTATAAATGTTCTGTAAAAACAATGAACAGCAGCTTTCAGTCTGTCACTGTGATGCAAACATCAAATATCAGACATACAGCAGTAGTTACAGGTTTTATATTCGGTCGTGCTGCTTTTCCATTGTTCTTTTCTATGTAAACATGGACGCGTTTTCTGTTGCGCTCGCGTCTATGGCATTCTAAAAATGCAGCGCTCCAGTTAAGAGAAGTTCTTACTCCATCTTGCATTTTTTTGCTATTCCACGGTCCGCGTCGCATCTGTCAACACAAAGTGCATTCTGTGTGAATGGTGCCTCGCGATATGAGCGCGGTTGGATCATTTTGTCTTTACTGTTTTTATTTCCATATTGTCAAAGTGTCTAATTCCAACGTTTGATAATATTTCTATTCAAAATCTTGATTCCTCGATTTCTAAAAAATAAAATCGTGGCTAAACAGTAAATTTGAATTAATCAGTTAAATTATATTACAATATTAACTAGAGCTGGTCGTCACCAAGTGCCTCATGATACGAGAGGTCAAGGTTCAGTGTCTGTGGCAAACAGGAAGTCTGAATCTCATTATCTTCACATTGTCTCGTAGAAGAGCCTAGACAACACTGAGAAATGCTTGTTTTAGCTAATTTACACAAGCAACTGCTTTATCAGTAAATGAAATTAATTTATTATCAGTGACGTGTCGTGTGAACAAGAACTGCATTATTCTGTTGTTTAATGTATTGGTGCAGCTCTACAAAAACACTATGGTTTGCTGATAGGGGCCACACAATATGGAGGAAAACATGATTCACAAGCTTAAGAATTAATGCATCAAATCAATTTTCAGTTTTTTTTTACTTTTTTTTTTTTCTTCTGGGTGAATAAAACGGCAGATCTGTGGTTTCTCCATATTCTCAGACTGTATGAGCCATAAATGCCTGATGCAGCAAATATGATACAAAACATAAAATGCAAGCATGTCTTTTCTATTTTCATTTAGATTTTGTCTAAAGTTTCAATGAACCGTTCAATTAAAAAACAATTAGATTTCTTAGCCCTGATGATTAGCTCACTGTGTCAAGCTCATCTGCAGTGTTTACTTGTATATCTGGCGCAGGCCTGCAGCCGATCAGGGTTTCAGGTTTGTGCTGCTGTTTCTTTCAGGTGACTAAACTGGACCGAGACCCGGCGTCTGGAACGGCGCTGCAGGAGATCGGCTTCTGGCTGAACCTGGAGCGAGCTCTCAACCGCATCCAGGAGAAGAGGGAGAGTCCGGAGGTGCTGCTGACGCTCGACATCCTCAAACACGGCAAACGCTTCCACGCCACGGTCAGCTTCGACACTGACACAGGTGAGCGTGCGCCGTGAGTTATCTCATGAGGTTAGTCCATGATGCTCCACGTTTGTGAACGATCTGTTGTGTTTCTCAGGCCTGAAGCAGGCTGTGGAGACGGTGAACGACTACAACCCTCTGATGAAGGACTTTCCCCTCAACGATCTCCTGTCGGCCACCGAGCTCGACAAGATCCGGCAGGCGCTGGTGGCCATTTTCACTCACCTTCGCAAGATCCGAAACACCAAGTACCCCATCCAGCGTGCGTTGCGTCTGGTGGAGGCCATCTCCAGAGACCTGAGCTCTCAGCTGCTCAAAGTGCTGGGCACTCGCAAGCTCATGCATGTGGCGTACGAGGAGTTTGAGAAGGTATGGCTGAGCCAGCAGCACTCGCTCCGAGGGTTGGGTATAAAATAGGGCTGGGTTTTGACTAGTGGTGGGCTAAATTTTTTAAAAATTTAATTTTTTAAATCTAGATTAATCTCACTGTAATCTTGGAATTAATCTAGATTAAAATGGCTCATTTGAATTCTGACGAAGGCATTCAGAATGTGTGCTACCCAAATAATGACTAAAAGTAAGACTTTGAGAACGGGTTTCTCAAGCCAGGTGGCGCATTAGACCAGGGGCTCATCTCCTGTTTCCAAAATGCATCACAAACTGCTTGAGAAAGCTGTTCTACTATGATAATTGGTGATGAAAATAAATCATGTTCAATAAGATGTACTTGTGTTTACTAACTGTTTATTCAGTTAAACATGAATTTTGAACTGTAGGCCTACATAAGAGGCCGTGATGAACTGTTTACAGTCAGTAGCTTTGTGTCAATCAGTCCAAGCTCTATTTCTCCTTCTTCCACCAGTCACTCAGAAACACCAGCTTGTTCACATTTTCTGGTGACAAACTAGATCTCCTCTTCTGCACAATATGGCCTGCTAAAGAAAAAAGTCTCTCGCATGGGACAGTTGTGGCAGGAGTCCCCAAGTATTTACGGGCAATGTGGGCCATCTTACCATAGACAGCAGTGTGCTCCGACCACCACTTCAGTGGACACTGATCTAGACTGGCACTGGGCTCTACCTTGTACCTCTCCACAGTATTGTCTTCTGGTGTCTCCTCATCTGATTCTGAGTCTGATCCCATCAGTAGCAGGGCTGTTTTCTTGGGTGGCTCAGGGTTCTCCTCCCCGAGTGGCTGCAGAGCAGGTTCTTCTCCCTTCACCAACTCACTTAGCTTTGCCCACACTGGCTAAGTGACGCACACACACACACACACACACAGAGACAGACAGAAACAGAGCAATAAATAATTAATGACTGATTCATTTAACTCAGATTACACATTTTTTTTAAAGTTCTTAATCACATTACATTTAAGGGCACGTGTTTCTTAAATACAAAGTGACATTTAAAAGAACTTGTATGCCAATTCAT
Organism: Barbus barbus; assembly: GCF_936440315.1. Taxonomy (NCBI): domain Eukaryota; kingdom Metazoa; phylum Chordata; class Actinopteri; order Cypriniformes; family Cyprinidae; genus Barbus; species Barbus barbus. The sequence continues at coordinate 31,413,865 of NC_136748.1, forward strand.
GAACACGCTATCTTTGTAGTCCATACCTGCATGGCTCCAGCAGTTTCTCTAGCTTTGCCAACTTCTCATATTCAGCATTTGTTGGGAGGGCCAGATTGTGCTTCTGCTGAGACAGCGTTGTGTGCAGTTGATCATCTCAAGGGTGGAATTCCACCGTGTTGGAACATCTTGCACGAGTGGCTCCTGAACTTGTCCAAGGGAGGCTTGCTGGACATTCAGCTCGTCTGAGTTGGCCGGACTGTGTTTGAAATGTCCGACCACTTTACGGCACTTGGCCAGTGCACCATCAAAACCACCTTCCCAAAGTGACATTACAATAGCTCTCTGTACAACATGTGCAACACAGGGCAAATGCTCGAATGGCAGGATCCTCCCTGCTGCCACCATATTAGGAGCGCTGTCTGTTGCAATAGTGCTGATTTTGTCAGCTATTCCCCACTGATTAGTGACGTCGAGAAACTGCCTGGCATGCGCTTCTGCAAAGTGACGGTCCTCTGTTTTCATCACACCTAACGGACAGACAAAGTAGATCTGAATAAGTTCACTACTAGTAGTAAACAACTAGCAATCAAGAAGCAAACATAATGTGGTGGTAATTTGTGGTGTCGTGGTAATTAATAGGGTAAGTAATTAAATTAAATTATGTAATTTTAAATTACATAACGTAGCCTACCTAAAGCGAAGGAGTGAAGTTCCCAGCTGGCATCGATGAGGTGTACAGTAACGCCGAGGTAGTTTTCGTTGTTGACAGATGTCCAATGGTCCCCAGTCAGTGCTACACACCTCGCCTCTACCATCTTCTCATCTTTTACGGCTTTCTCTGCGGCGTGCTGGTCATGTATTCTCATGATAGTTCGCCTCGCAGGTAGTTTGTAAGATGGGTCACCTGTGGCCGCCTGGAGAACAAGCTCGTGCCCATCATCTTCAACCACGCTGATGGGCCGGCAGCTGGTGGCAATCCACTGAGCGAGGAGATTAGTTAGCTTGGCTGATAGAGCTGTGCTGATGGGCTTGCCTCGGTTGCACTCAAACATAGTAGTTTGACGACGACTCTTCCCCTGCGCTACATCAGTGCTTGGCCCGGCATCTTCTGCATTAGCTAAGGGATGCTTTGCGTTTAGGTGGTAATTGAGACTGGAAGAACTCCTACAGTAAACTAATTCCGCATTGCACAAGGTGCAAACAACCTTAGTCTTGTCGAGGTTTCCATTGGGAAGCTTCTTAAAAATAAAATTTCCCTGAAGCAAACCCGGCGGCTTCATAGCTGCATCCATGTTAGCACGTCACGTTTGATGTGGTAATTTCACAGTAGGCATACACACAGGTTCGAAGACTCGTTCTCGCCCCCTACAGTGCAATTCGGCTAGGTATACATCCACGCTAAAATATCAAGGTGAAAGTCATCATAGCTTGCGTAGTATAGACCCAGCTTCCAACCCAACTTTGAGAATAGATTAACGGCGATTATTTTTTTTTTATCGCCCGATAAGAGTCTCACGTTAACGCCGATAACGGCACACCACTAGTTTTGACACACATTTAATGATTCTTACATCCCAAATATTTATTAGGGGTGTAAGAAAATATCGATACACGTGAGTATCGTGATATTTTGCTTGGTGATACTGTATCGATTCTCCAAAACGGAATATCGATAATAAATATTTATTAATAAATAAATAAAATCATAGAAGATTCATGGCAGTCGTTTCGTTTTGAGTTCATATCCCGACCGCCAGATATCAGTCTTCTCTGAACTTAAACAGTGACTACTAGCAGTGAAATACTAGCATCAGGGCACTCCACTAATGTTAGCGTTAATATAGTTTGCTGCCAGTAATGGAGGATGAAAGAATTGTTCCAGTTCTTGTTTCGGTGTACAAAGCTGAAGTGTGGCGCCATTTGGGCGTTTGTGGTAATGCCTGCCCCGGGACCGTGGCGCGAGTGCCGCTTGCCGCAGAGAGTCTCCTGCAGCTGCAGCTTTCTCTCGTAATTCAGGGTGTTTTGTGCTGTTGGGGCGGTGCTTGCGTCACGTTCTCGGCGATTCCACGCGGAACATAAATACAAACTGAAAAACCTGTGAAATCCAAGTTGAAAAGTTGTGAGAATGTTTAACAGCTGTATTTATTTGATTGTTTTACACTTGTTTTGTTTTCTTTAGGAATCCTGCAAGCACTTTATTTTTCATTGATATTAAGCAGATGTCATTTTTTGTTCAGATCAAATGTTATGACATTGCATGTCACAATTGTAAACTTAAACTGTGAAACTTTAAAGTAGAGTAAATATATATTTTTTAATCTTTTTATAAAATACATTTTATACATGCATCTAACTAAAGAATCATGCAAGCACTTGAATATTTCCCGCTTGACTCGTACTGCACAACAAGTGCTTCAATGTTGACTGATTATTACTAATGCAGATCCCAGTGTGTTCTGGATAAACTATTTTTATTTATTTATTTTTTGCTAAGGTTTGCATATGGTGGTGTGTTCTTAATGACAGCTTTCCTGAAAAAAATATATCCTATTCCTAAAATAAGAAATATCCCAATATATCGCCTTGCTTACAGTATCGCAATATATCGTATCGCCAGATTCTTGCCAATACACATCCCTAATATTTATTAGTGCTAACAATTAAGTTTTTGCTCAAAATGAACCAAAATTAAAAACAAAATCAAATAATTTCCGCACAGGAAAGACATTGTGTTGTTTCAAAACAAAGGGAAATGTATGTCGGCATTGGCCATCGGCCAAAATGAGTTGAAATATTGGATATTGGCAAAAAGCTACTATTCTGCATCTCTAAAAACATAATTTTTTATTTAAAGTATCGGTTTAGGCACTGGTTCCATTTTAAAAGTATTGATTTGGATTCCCAGCCCTACTCTCTCCTCCCGCAGCGATGCAGCTCACGCCTCACGCTCTCCTTCCTCCGCAGGTGATGGTGGCGTGTTTCGAAGTCTTCCAGACGTGGGAGGACGAGTACGAGAAGCTGCAGGTGCTCCTGAGGGACATTGTGAAGAGGAAGAGGGAGGAGAATCTGAAGATGGTGTGGCGTCTCAGTCCGGCTCACCGTAAGCTCCAGGCCCGCTTGGATCACATGCGGCGCTTCAGACGGCAGCACGAGCAGCTGAGAGCCGTCATCGTTCGTGTTCTCAGACCTCAGGTATGAATCTGACGCCTTCTGTTTGTGATTGTTCTGATGGTGTGAAGTAGGGCTGTGCTATTTGGGGGAAATATCTAATTGCGATATTTTTGACAAATATTGCGATTTGATTTGCGATTTTTAAATTTGCAAAGTCAAGCTTCAGCTTAATATTGTCAATAATGTGCAGCACATAACAATAGAAAACAATAGCACATAAAATAACAATAGAATCCATTTTGTTTTGGGCATTATTCCAATAGGAATGACTGTTGTTCTATTGGTTTCCATCTGCTAGATTACATCCCACCAATAGAATGCATCAAATACCAGCAGACACCATTATAGTTTACATTAAAACCAATACAATTACCATTATAACCCCATTATAATCCACTACAGTTTCTACTGCGTTTTGGGAGGGGTTCTACTGGGGGTTTTTTTTGGGGGGGGGGGGGGGGGGGGTGTTCTGATGGTTATAATGGTATTGCTACTTCACAGGAAAGATTTTTTATTGTTTTATAAATAACTATTTCTTTAGTCAATTATTAAAGTATTACATGTTACACGGGCTGAGTTATTCATTTGTAAGTATTTGGGATTTTAAGAACAAGTGGGAAATGTGCTGAATGTTTCATTTCATCCAAGTGAAATTGGCAAGCATTTAGACTTAAATTACATTCGTATCAAACGCGGAGCCAGGCGCGAGTGGACACAGGTTGCACGCGTGCGTCAGGCCTCGTCCATATTGCCAGATGTGCTCGTGAGAGACTTGCGGAGCAGAACCGGACGCCAGACCGTGAGTATATAAGAGCATTACGAGACAGGCTGCGTGTAAACGGCTCGTCTGTGAGACGCTGAGCGGAGCGAGTAGGAGAAGCATTCAGAAACGCGGTCTTCTGAATTAGCGAACATGCATTATAAACTTATTTCAAATTAATCTTTTGGGAAATAAAATGTGTAAGATAACGTTCATGAAGTCTACTAATAAAACGTCTAAAGATGTATCTTTTATTCTCCAGTACTGACAGCAGAACCGATAAGGGAGCTCTTGAAATGCGTTGTGACGCAGCTCTTGCAAATTACCTCGTTGTCTGTCATTTCGAAGCTGTAGTTACATACGTTTTTCTTTAGTTTTAATTTGCCTAAGTTTCGATCTGACCCTTTTTAAACGGTGGGTGTTTACGCAGTTGGCTAGAGCAGTGCTGATCGAGGAGAACGGAGGTGCGCTCACTCTGTTGTTAGGAAGACTGTCACTCAAGGCTGGCAGTCATGCATATGCTCTGGAACGGAGTAATATCACGTCCACATCGCAGGCTTTGTGATTTAGCAAATTGCAAAGTCTCAAATTGCGATTTCGATTCGATTTCGATTAGTTGCACAGCCCTAGTGTGAAGCGTGCACGAGTCCCTAGTCTCTCACGAGCACATCTGGCAATATGGACGAGGCCTGACGCACGCGCGCATTGATTATTATGGTGAACGCCAGATGGCTGACGCGTCAATGTATCTGGAGCGGTCGAATAGGGGATCTACACGTATCTATGGTCTGCTTGTCACTCCAAGGAAGAGAGGGGCGGAGTCAGCAGTAGGGCTGGGTATCGAGTTCGATACTTTTTAGGCACCGACCGAATTGCCTCGATACCACCGAGTATCGAAAAACGTCTTGTCGTTCGGTACCAAATTTCAGCCAAACTAGACAGACAAAGCCTTTCAATGTAACAAAAAAAAAAGACATGGCAGATATTTAGGCCAAAGTGGGCGAAGATAAAAATCTGTCATTTTATCTTTCTTATAAAAAAATAAGAACAAAGATACACATTACAAACACACATAATATACAAATAAAACAAACAGTGCTTTATTTCCAGGTACAATAGGTGTATTTAGCAGAGCATTCAATGAAATTGAATGAACAAATATAAAATTTATAATAATAATATAGTAAAATATATAAATAAAAATAGACTGATTCCTAAAGCAACTGTATTAAAGTTTTTCAGTCAAGAATAGTGAGTGATTTTTCTGTGTTTTGTTGATGTTAAATGAATAGTTCCCCCAAAAACTAAATAGTCATCTGTCTGTCAATTCTGTCATAATGTATTATATTTATACCATCATTTACTCAAAAGTTGTTTTAAACCTGATGAGTTTCTTTCTTCTGCTGAACATAAATGCTATTTTGAAGAAGGTGGAAAACCAATCAGTTGCTGGTCCTCAGTGACTTCCACAGGATTGTTCTTTCCTATCAAAGCCAATGTGGACCAGCAACTGTTTGGTTACCCTCATTCTTCAAAATATCTTATTTTGGGTTCAGCACAATAAATTAATAGAGGTTTGGGAAACATGTGAGTGAGTAAATAATGACAGAAATTAAATTTTAGGGTGAACTATCCCTTTAATGACAGTCGACAGCATGTTTAGTGTCCTGTCCCTTTAAGAGCTGCACGCATCTAATATACAGGCACGCATCTGTTTGTCTCTTAACTATTTACTTTTATTTTAGAGATAACCAACTGAGTCTGTATGTAAACCTTGTGTGTTTTGACAGTATTAGCGCAAAAGATAAGTTAGTTGAGTAATCAGGCGCTGTTAGACAGGCTTTTTAGTGCGTGCTTCAGGTGTATGCGCTCAGAAAAAGCGCACGTCAGACCAGCGCGCGAATTAAACATTTAACCAGCAAGGCTTGTGTGCAAATAATGTACTTCTGCGACCGTGAATAAGTGCAGTGTCCTGTCTGAGTAACTCTACTGCTGTATGTGGTGTTGTACAGTATATAGAGACGGAGACCAGAACTGTATTTGATATAATGTGTGCTGTAGCACGATACTACCATATTTCTTCAAAAGCAGATCGTGGAGACATTTTTATCATCCACGATCAAAAATCGTCATATCGCACACCCCTACTTGACACAGACTGAAGCTCGCGTGACATTTCAGCGTCTGCCGTCTCACTAAATGAGGACATAAACACATGAACAACAGCTCTAGAACTGCTCTGAGAGTCACTTCATCAGCATTTTACCGTTTGATTTGAGTAAAACTTGTCATATCATATACACACAGAACTGTAAAGGTATTCCTGGAAACCCGTCAAAATAAAAGTTCGGATTAACTTGGAAGACACTGCGGCAGAAATATATTAATATTGTTCAGCAGACAGTACATACTGCTGCTACTAGCCTACTATTACAATTATTAAAACTCTTATTTTTTAATTAATGATCACACAACATTTCTTCCATGTTTTAATTTTAATAGTAAAATTTTGTTTGCCAAAATAAATAAATGGGTTTATTTTCAATAATTTAAAAGAAAAATGAAATTAATGTTTTATGCCTTCATTTGAAAACCAGATACAGAACAGAATTTCTGAGGAAAAATAAAACATTTCATAACTGTTTTAAGAATAAATTAGACATACTACAACATAGAATTTAATAACAATAAAACATATTGTGAAAGAAAATAAAACATCCACTTATGAAAGTGGATAAAGATTTTAAATTTCTTTAGTCTTTAACAACCTAGAATAAATGAATAGAAATGATGATTCTGTCTGAGCTATGTGTTTTAAAACGAGCACGCACGAGTGTGAACTGAAAACTATTTGAGCTTTATTAACATTATTTGCACTGATTTATTGTGTATATTTTGTTCCTTTGTGCAGCGGCTCAGGAGACGAGTCTTTCAGTCTGTATACATGTCAACAAGCTGAAAAAAATAAAACCAAAGTTTTTTGAGATAATGTAATCTTGTTAAAACTGTTTTCATAAAATTGGTATCGAAAAAAGTATCGTTCAGGAACCGAACTCAAGGTATCAGTATCGGTATCGAACATTTTTGAACGATACCCAGCCATAGTCAGTAGAGCTCACTAGTATTTAAATCAACATGAACTAGAACAGCATGCTGAAAACAGAGCTGATTTTGACAGGGTAAAGGTGTGTTTTACACTACCATTGAGAAATTTTAACCAACGTAAGTTATAGACTTTTCATTAAGACCCTAAAGAATCATATCAACTTGTGGAAAATGGCCATTCGATGACCCCTTTAAATATAATCAGATTGCAATTGTACATGCACAAATGTGCACGATCAGCTTGTTGTATCAGGAGTGTTAAGTCAGGATATATATGTAAGGGATAATGTACATCCAAAAATGTTCCCAGCAAACGAATAGCGCCAACTGCAGTAACCTGGATGAGCCTGTTTTATTTTTATCTGTTATCAACAAATAACATACCTTGGAATGAGGTGACTGACCAATCAGAATTGATTATTCCACAGAGTTGTGTAAAACAAGTGAAATAAAGTGTTTTCCTCTCTCCAGGTGTCCGCCGTGCCCCAGCATGCTCAGGGAAAGACGGCCGAGCCCGACGATATGAAGGTGGCCGAGGTGCTCTTCGATGCCGCAGACGTCAACGCCATCGAGGAAGTCAATCTGGCCTACGAAAACGTGAAGGAAGTGGACGGACTGGACGTCTCGAAGGAGGGAGTGGAGGCCTGGGAAGCGGCCATGAAGCGTTACGACGAGCGCATCGACCGCGTGGAGACTCGCATTACAGCACGCCTGCGCGACCAGCTGGGCACCGCCAAGAACGCCAACGAGATGTTCCGCATCTTCTCCCGCTTCAATGCCCTGTTTGTGCGGCCGCACATCCGCGGAGCCATCCGAGAGTACCAGACGCAGCTCATCCAGCGCGTCAAAGACGACATCGAGGCTCTGCACGACAAGTTCAAGGTGCAGTATCCTCAGAGCCAGTCCTGCAAGATGAGCCACGTGCGAGACCTGCCTCCGGTCTCCGGCTCCATCATCTGGGCCAAGCAGATCGACCGGCAGCTGACGGCCTACATGAAGCGCGTGGAAGACGTCCTCGGGAAGGGCTGGGAGAACCACGTGGAGGGTCTGAAGCTCAAGCAGGACGGAGACAGCTTCCGAGCCAAGCTCAACACGCAGGAGATCTTCGATGACTGGGCAAGGAAGGTTAGACCTCAGTTCTGCCTTTCATTTAGTCGACCTTAAAGGGTTAGTTCACCCAAAAATGAAAATTCTGTCAGTAATTACTCACCCTCGTGTCGTTCCAAACCCGTAAGACCTCTGTTCATCTTCAGAACACAAATGAGGATATTTTTGATGAAATCCGAGAGCTCTCTGACCCTGCTTATACCCCTTTTCCACCAAGGCAGTTGCAGTGCTGGTTCAGAGCCAGAGCCTAGTTTCAAACCGGTTCTTTGTTTTTCGACATCCAAAGCACCAGCTCCGAACCAGGAAAAGCGGTTCGTAAGTAGCACCACAACATTGCTGGGCTAGAAGAAAGAACCGCTTGCGTCAGGAGCTGGGGGGGGGTTACCGTGACCAACAAGACGAACAGAAACTTGGACCGCCATATTTGAAATGGCAGCTAAATGCTAACACGTTTGATTCGCCGTGTTTGGATGCCGATAGGTTCGCAAAGCCATGAACATCAATAGCAATGCAATGTCCCCGTTGCTGATAGTTTGTTTAAGCTTGTCCGGGATGGATCGGCGCTGCGTGGACCGGTCGGTGCGAGGCATATCGGGGTGCTGCGGGAGCGACTGGAAAGCAGACGGCTCTTTATGCTTTTGGATCGCTCTCGCGGTGCTTTAGTGTGTTGTGTGCCGGTCCATCGATCTGCGTGGTGCTGATGCTTTGTATAGATGCCTGTTGTGCCGCGCTAGTGATCCGAAACATGAAACGTATTCAGTGACGTAAGACCTGGCTCTGTATTGGCTCTCTAGCCTGTGGAAAAGCAACCGGTTCTTAAAGCGCTCGCCAGTCGAACCAACTAAGAACCGGCTATAGCACTGGCTCTGAACTAGCACCTGGAACTGCTTTGGTGGAAAAGGGGTAATAGACAGCAAGGGAACCACGTTTAAGGCACAGAAACGTAAAGACGTCGGTAAAATAGTCCATGTGACGTTAGGCTTGCTGTGATAGACGGTGATACCGTTATTAAGCTGCAACACCGGTTACGTCATCTGCCCACCGCAGCACCGACCCTCACCGTCGTTTTTTTTTTTTTTTTGTAGTAATAAAAATCATTTAGATAACTTACAGAATAGACCCTACAATTAAAAACTGACCGTGGCTGCTCAATGCAGCGCACCGAACGACAGTCACATCACACATTAGATTTAATTTGTCATGTCAGACAGGATGATAGCGGCTGATTTCGTTTCGAAAAAAGAAATGCAAAAGCACCTATTTGGCAATATTTTTAATTTTGAAAAGCCTGGACTGCAAAAAATGATTTTCTTCCTTAGTATTTTTGTCTTGTTTTCTAGTAGTCTACAAATTCTTGAATCAGGATGCGTTTACTTGACAAAATGACTTATGTCTTGTTTTCTGAAAATATTATATAAATTTTGTTAGTTTTGGCGTAAAACAAGTAAAAAATATCTTAATTCCAGAATTCTTAGGATGGGTGAGGTTCACCTAAAGAGAGGACATTTCACAGTAAATCAAGAAATATTGAATGAAACGGCGCATGTGCATGGCGCTGCTGCTTAGGGTAACACGCACATGCGCCGTTTACATGAAGCGGAAGCGAGCGCATGCGTCAGGATACTGCCTCCACAGTGGCAGCAGACGGGATGAGGAGGAGAGGAATCTTTGAATAAAGTCTGCCTCAACTCTATCTATTTTTAAGTCAACTCTTTTCCTCTGGCATTCAATATTTCTTGACTTGCTGTGAAATGTCCTCTCTTTAGGTGAACCTCACCCATGTTACAGTCTGATAGTGTTTGATAGTTTATTATCTTGTTGATCTGTTTTGTTTTGCATACGCACTTTAGTCGACTTCGGTTGTTTGAAACTGTGCTATAGAAATAAACATTGTATTGTGTTGAAAGGTGCAGCAGCGTAACCTGGGTGTGTCCGGCCGCATCTTCACCATCGAGAACACGCGCGCCCGCGGACGCACCGGAACCGTGCTCAAGCTCAAGGTCAACTTCCTGCCCGAGATCATCACGCTCTCCAAGGAGGTGCGTAACCTGAAGTGGCTGAGCTTCCGCGTGCCGCTGGCCATCGTCAACAAAGCCCATCAGGCCAATCAGCTGTATCCCTTCGCCATCTCGCTCATCGAGAGCGTCCGCACCTACGAGCGCACCTGTGAGAAGGTGGAGGAGAGGATGTCCATCTCGCTGCTGGTGGCTGGTCTGAAGAAGGAGGTGCAGGCGCTCGTCACCGAGGGCATCTCTCTGGTCTGGGAGTCCTACAAACTCGACCCGTACGTCCAGCGTCTGGCCGAAACCGTCTTCAACTTCCAAGAAAAGGTCCACCTGCTTAAGATCAGTTAAACTAGAGCACCAATCAGATGAATGGACACACACACATTCTTTATTATTAGGGCCGCGATGATGGAGTCGTGGAATCCAGTCTTAAAAATGGAATTAATAGTATAACGCGGAATATCACAGAATTGGTCAAAGTTTGGATGAATTAATCAGAAGTACGTCATTATACTTCAATCAAATCGTGGTATGGACTAGTATGTGTTAATATTACAGCGTGTCTGTGTGTGAATGAATGGTGCAGATGTGCGGTTTTGTTTACTGCACACATACTGAAGCATTTCAGCATCTGTCGTCTCACTAAAGATGTGGAGATAAATACATGAACAACATCTCCAGAACTGCTCTGAGAGTCACTCCATGAGCATTTGACCATCTCGTTAGAGTAAAACTGGCGTCATATCATATACACACAGAACTGTAAAAGTATGCACGGCAACCCGTTAAAATAAAAGTTTGGTCTAACTTGAGGTCATTGTGGCAGAAATATATTACTATAATTCAGTAGAATGTAAGTAATACTGCTGCTGCTACTGTTGAAAAATTAATAAAACTATTTGAAGGAATAATCACAATATTTCCTTCAGACTTTGGTAACAACATTTCATAGAGCCCTAAACATGTAATGTTTGTTAACTGATGTTAATTTATAAATCAAAATCATGAAACTTATATTAGACATGCAATTAATAAAATTCAATTTAAACACTAAAAAGAGTCCAGAAAAATTAAAATGGGAAAAACAGAAATTTGAGAAAAAATAAAACTGAATTCATAGGGTCCTATATTACTTGCATTATTAAACAATAATCATCAAAATGGTGGGAGTTTTCTGGTTACTTGCTAAAAGAAATTTACAAGCTTTGGATAGACATAGATGGTGCGAGTAGGGCTGCATGATAATGGATAAACAGTTAATCATTATTGTCATGCTCATTTTTTTACATTTTATCAGAATTTTTGCTCTTTGACATAAACATAAATCAAGAGGCTGTCAGATTTAGTCACCGCGAACAGCACGGATTACTGCATGGAAGAAAACAGACTAGATGAATATCCCAGTAGAGGTCTCTAAACTTTGATCATCAGCGCTGTTTCTGTAATGCACAGAGGGCTTGCGCATGGTTGCCAGATCAGGAATATTGAAGTAAATACAGCAGAAAATGTATGGATTTATGATTGGGGGATTTAAATTCTTAATCTGGCGACTGCAAATGAAAGTTTTGTGGAGGCTCGTTATCAATGCAAATGCCAAATTAAAATGAAACGTTTTCAGGATAAATAACCAGCAGACTTTTATGCTTAATAAATTGAGAGAAGCAGAAATTGTGATCATGATTAATATGATTTATTGTGCAGCCTGACATAAGTATTTAAGATTATTTAATAAGATCACTGATATTCTCTTTTCTCTGCGCTTGGCGATCATGTAGACCAGTCACCGTTTGATGACGCAAAAGGAAAGCATCAGTTTTTACGTTAAGCTTTGTAGGCGATTTCCTAATTTATGATTACAGTACCTTTTAATATGGATACTTTGTGTAAACCTACTCTTTCAGTTAGGTCTGCTGAAGTAGCTTCAGTTAGAAGCTGCTGATAAAAGCTTAATTGGAACTAATTATCTGTATCAGCCCGTCGAAATGGTTAAGAAACATAAATTTGGTTGTGTGTGTCCATAATTCGGTTGGTAGTTTAGATGTTTTGTGTTTACAGTCGAGATGAAAAGAGATCTGAATGTCATGTTGATTACTGTGTTTCGCTCTTAGGTGGATGATCTTCTTCTGATCGAGGAGAAGATTGATCTGGAGGTTCGCTCGCTCGAAACCTGCATGTATGAGAATAAGATGTTCACTGAGATCCTCAATCGCATCCAGAAGGCTGTGGACGACCTGAACCTGCACTCGTACTCCAATCTGCCCATCTGGGTCAACAAACTGGACATCGAGGTGAGTTCAGCTGGACAGAAGCGCAGGGGACACGTCTGTCCGGAGAGTCGTGTTTGATCAGATGTGATGCTGTTTCCTCCGTAGATCGAGCGCATCCTCGGGGTGCGTCTGCAGGCCGGACTCAAAGCCTGGACGCAGGTTCTCAGGGGACAGATGGAGGACAAGGCTGATGTGGACATGGACACTGAGGCTCCTCAAGTCAGTCACAAGCCTGGAGGAGAACCCAAGATTAAGGCAAGAGCTGATGGTCGTCCTGTAGTTTTGAGACCGTCTGCATTGAGGATTCGTAACGTCACACTAAAATGTTTTCTTCGTCCAAACAGAATGTCATCCATGAATTGAGGATCACAAACCAGGTCATCTATCTGAACCCGCCGATCGAAGACTGCCGCTACAGGCTTTACCAGGAGATGTTTGCTTGGAAGATGGTCATTCTGTCTCTACCCAGAATTCAGAGTCAGAGATATCAGGTGTGTGTTTGCTCTGCATTCATCTTCAGTTTTCAGCTCCTGCTTTAAAGACACAGTTCACCCAAAAATGATCATTCTGCTGTTCCAAACCTGTATGGTAAGCCTGTAAGTAACCAAAAAAAAAGATTTCTCGATTGTAATCTATTCTCGTTTTTATGAAAAGATATTGATTCTTAAATCCCGGAATCGATTAGTCTAGGCTGTTTACAGTTAATGAACGGAACACTGTAGTGCACCTCCTATCCAATAAATTGCAATAAGCTTTGTGCTGTTACTTTTGATACGAAACAAAGTCTGCGATTTCAAATTCTTACAATTGTTTCAATATTCAAACAATAAATGCCGTTTTGGCGCCGTTTAATGTGGAATGACAGATTTCTGTAGCACCTCAGTCCAGAAGCGACATCGTGAAGCTCGCGTGATGTGGTCATCCTCCGCTTTAATACAAGTTACAGCACAAAATAAACATGAACACCTGAAGCTACATTAAAATAAAGAGTACAACTTACAGAGATCCGTATCCTGTCGAATGTAATCGCTCAATCAGTGTTTCAACCATGGCAAGATGTCAATAAAAAACGGCTTGTTAACAATATGTAGAGTAATATTACATTTACGTCAGAAAACATTCGGTGACCATAAACTCGTTAGTCAGGTAGATTCTAGAGAGGAGCATTTTGCAAAATACATGCACTATATAGCAAATGGTTTTTTTTTTGTGGTATTTAATTTCTGTTTGAGAAAATCTGTCAAGGTTTTATTACAGCCACCATTTAAATGTTTATATTTCAAGAAACAGAGTATAAATATAATCTTGGCTTTATTATAAACTTCACTGAGAGTAATTTAAGTGTTTGTATATAAATCAGTTAATTTTAGCCTTCAGTATTATAGTAATGTACTGCCAACTGACTCTTTTACAGCATTAGTTGAGATTTATTTCCTGGAGGAAAATTTGGCATGTACTGAACCTGTTATATATCCAAAATAATAAATATTGAATCGAATCGAATGCTTGTGAGTCAGAATCAAATTGTGAAATTTGTCAAAACCCAGCCGTAGTAACCGTAATAATGCACTTGTATACCACAAGATACTATGGGAGTCATTGGCTACCTGCAGCTGTGTTTGGTTATTAACATTCTTTAGAACATCATTTTTTGTGTTTCACAGAAGAAAGAATCTCGTACAGGTTTTGAGTAGAGCCCTGCATTTCGGCCCGGGCCCAACGGGCCCCGACTTTTTTACGCCTCTAGGGCCGGGCTTCGGGCCAATTTCCACGTCATAGTTCAGACGCGGGCCGGGCCTCGGGCCTGTTTTGGGTTTCTCCTTATTTTTATATTATAGACATCCATCGATTAGTGATGAAAAAAATCACCGCGCTGGTGGAAACAACAGGAGACCAGGGGACTGAGAGCAGCTCGACGGTGTTTAGTGTCCCGCAGCAGCAGCAGATGAAGAGTTCTGTGTTCAAATGCACACAATAGACTAAAGCTTGCTGCAAAACCCCAGCAAACATAACCATGAATGTGTCCTCAGGAAATAGTAAGGAGATATTTGAACTATTTACTAATAAACTAATGTTTTCTGAGTCTGTGTCGCAAGGATGAAGTTACTGATCCTGACTCTCCGTCTCCTCATTAGACGCGCCTTTAGAGAGAAATGCATCTTTATTGATTATGATTAAGATTAGAATAAAAGAGGTTTTGTTTTCGATTTTTTTTCATTTTATTTTGTTAAGTAATAATTTAAAGCTTTCTATAGATATATTTATCATGTCTGTGAGGCATGTATTCGCTCAGCTTCGGTTCATTTTTGTGAAGCGCTCCTGTTAAAGACAAGAAGGCAGAAAGCACATCAGGTTTGTTTTCTTTGTTTTATTAAAGAACTACCTTTTGTTGGTATTGTGAGTGCACACAAATACAAGTAGACCCTTTACAGGTCCCAATGATGTATTACTCTTATCAAAAAAAATAAATAAAAGACGGCATAGGCTATTTTAATTAGTTTCCACTGAAAACAATGCAAGTGTTTGCTGGTGTCTCCATGTCCTGCAGAGCACGCTGCGCACTTATTATTATTATTATTATTATTATTATTATTATTATTATTATTATTATTATTATTATTTTAGCGCAGGTTTAACCTTTAAACATTGTTATATGCTTGAACTGTTTTAGTATATCTATAGATGTTATTTTAGGCAAGTGGTGATGATATGAGAAGGATAAATTGATCAAACATAGGCTATGATCAGCTCATGCCGCTGGCCGCTTGGTCCTTACTTTAAAAAAACTAAAACTTAGTCTATTTAACGAACAAAAATGCTCCAAACGTTTTTCTAAATTAACTTAATAAAAAAAACGAAACGAAATATAATAATTTTGCCATTACACACAAAACTGAACTATTTTAATAGCAGAAACAGTAGTATAAACTGTTTTAGGAGAAGAGGATAAAGACGGGCTCGGGTCGGTAATTCTGATAACGTGGGCCGGGCTAGGGCCTGAGCGTCTCGGGCCAGGGCCGGGCTAGGGCCTAAATTTGAGGCCCATGCAGGGCTCTAGTTTTGACTGTCTCTTTAACGTTCGCTCTTCACGCAGGTCGGCGTTCACTACGAGTTATCAGAAGAGGAGAAGTTTTACAGGAACGCTCTGACCAGAATGCCTGATGGCCCGTCTGCGCTGGAAGAAGCTTACAACGCTGTGAAGGAGATCGTCTCGGAGGTGGAGCAGTACGTCAAGGTAACGTCGTCTTCTCTTAGAGTGAGCGAGTGAACCATATTCAGACGCGAGACTGACTGCGTTTGCTCCGTCAGGTGTGGCTCCAGTACCAGTGTCTGTGGGACATGCAGCCCGAGAACATCTACAACCGTCTGGGAGAAGATCTCAACAAGTGGCAGGCGCTGCTGGTGCAGATCCGCAAAGCTCGAGGCACGTTTGACAACGCAGAAACCAGGAAGGAGTTTGGGCCGGTTGTCATAGACTACGGCAAGGTCAGGAGGAAGCTGCTCACGGTTCGGTCAGGAGGTTTCTCTCCACCAATGATCACGCTGAAGTGTTGTTCTTATACCGTGTCATATAGGTTCAGTCCAAGGTGAATCTGAAGTACGACTCGTGGCATAAGGAAGTGCTCAGTAAGTTTGGACAGATGTTGGGCAACAACATGCTGGACTTCCACTCGCAGATCTCCAAGGTGAGCGTCGAGCTGTCGCTGATGGGTAATGTCATGTTTGTTTGTTTACTCAAGTGAATGTTCTGAACTGTTCTGTGATCCTCGTGCAGTCTCGTCAAGAGCTGGAGCAGCATTCTGTGGACACTGCGAGCACCTCTGACGCTGTGACCTTCATCACGTACGTGCAGGCGCTCAAACGCAAGATCAAACAGTTTGAGAAGCAAGTGGACGTGAGTACAATACACCTCCTACAGAGTCTCAACCCTCTGGTGGTGTTCAGTCCTTTTTGAGTAAAACCATTGTTTTGGATTTTTAGAATTTACTTCATGGGAATGGCACGAAACTTGGTAAAGTGTTGGCACTTGCTAGGTGAACACACAAAATATATGTGTATACACATAATGGACATTAATCGCAAAGGTTAAATGATCCTGGAAAATCACTTGCATTGGAATGGACAGCATTGGAAGTGAATAGGAAGCAAATTTCATCTAGTAGAAATATTTGGTACTGTGACCAAACAAATCTGACTGAAAGCATATTTTTGGAGAGATCAACCTCAAATTTGGAGCACAATGTGTTTAGATATATGGCTTTGATTTTTCTTGCAGTTTTAGAGTAAAACCTATTTTGGAAAATGTATTTCTTATAAAATAGTATTTTTATGCATTTTTCGTGACTTTTATTTTTGTATCTCTCTTTTTAACGTTTTTACTTGCAAGTGTTGTCTTTAAATGGAGATCAAACTGTAGTCTGTGCTCCAAAGCATTCAAGATTTACAACAGTTTAAGTAGGAAATTTCATTTTCAGGTCTATGCTTAAAAAGTGGTTAACAGGTAATAAATGTATCAACATTAATGTAGTGCCATAAAATCCTCTAAAAATACCAAATATTAAATATAATACGTTTTCATTTAGCAGACGTTTTTATTCAAAGTGACTTACGAATGAGGACAATAGAAGCAATCAAAATCAACAAAAGAGCAGTAATATGCAAGTGCTATAACAAGCCTCAGTTAGCCTAACGCCGTACACAAGGCTTTTTATGTAATAAGAACTTGACGCTAGTGTTAGGGTCTTTTAAAAAAAAAAAAAAATACAAATCAAAAGAATAGAGAATGCTAGTGTTAGAGAATCATTTTCATGATAAAGACGTTTTTTAGGATGGAAATAGAGAGTGCTAGAGTTAGAGGGTCAAATGAAGATGGAAGATGTGTGTTTTTAGCCGTTTCTTGAAGATGGGTAAAGACTCAGCAAAATACATTATCAAACTAAAATATAGTACTTAAATTTCACTGAAATAAAAAAAAAAATGTACCGTCACCTGAACAACACCAGAGAGTTAAATACGATTTTGTGGAGAAAATGTTATTGAAGTATTGAATAAAACAGTATTGCGGAAGCGGCATTAAAGTCTGTGGTCCCCTGCAGCTGTTTCGTAACGGCCAGCGTCTGCTGGAGAAGCAGCGGTTCCAGTTCCCTCCATCCTGGCTCTACATCGATAACATCGAGGGCGAGTGGGGCGCCTTCAGCGACATCATGAAGCGCAAAGACACGGCCATCCAGCAGCAGGTGGCCAACCTCCAGATGAAGATCGTGCAGGAGGACCGTGCGGTGGAGAACCGCACCACAGACCTGCTGTCGGACTGGGAGAAGACCAAACCTGTGGCAGTACGTGTCTGGAGATGGTCTGAGAGTGCTGGCCGATGTTTACAGCTCTCTTTCAGTGTTTGTCTGCTTGTTGTCGCTGCAGGGCAGTCTGCGTCCAGAGGAGGCGCTGCAGTCGCTCACCATCTACGAGGGCAAATTCGGCCGTCTGAAGGATGACCGAGAGAAGTGTGCGAAGGCCAAAGAGGCGCTGGAGCTGACGGACACAGGCCTGCTGAGCAGCAGCGAGGAGCGAGTGCAGGTGCGTCACTGACCTTCAGTGCTTTACAAGTAGGGCTGGGCGATGATTCAATAACGGTAATTATCACTATATAATTTTCCTCGATAAAACGATATGAAGAGTTCGATAAATGTTCGAGATGTTCAAATGTGCATTTCTAAGAGACAAAAAAAAGTGATATTATTATTATTATTATTATTATTATTATTATTATTATTAATATTATCAGGCAACCCACACCTGTTTCTTGATTTGAAACGATATCACTCATTGGAACATGCAGAAACTCAGACATACATTTTTCTATTTAGATATTTTAAGGAAAATTAGCAAATGGAGCAAAATTCTGGTTTTAAACTTGAAAGAACTATTTGACATTTATCGTGATAATTATCGTTATCGATTGATATGAAAACTTTTTTTTTTTTTTTTTTGGCCATATCGCCCAGCCCTATTTACAAGCGTCTCTGTTATGGACGTGTTGACACAAACCAACATCATAATCTATTAATGTTTGAGCTGCAAGGCAAGTTTATTTATATAGCACATTTCATAAACAATGGTAATTCAAAGTGCTTTACATAAAAGGAATAAAAATAATCACAATAAAACAAGGAATTTAAAAACGTCAATAATGTTGTATAAATCAGTGTGAATGACATCTGAACAAACCTTCAGAATATAGAGAGGAATAAAACTAAAGAACTGGGGAATGTAAGAAACACTTCAAAGATATGGATTGAGATTTGAAATCTACAGGCGCAAATATATGAAGTACAATTAAATAAACCCTTTGGATGTTTTCTTTTCGCTTGTCTGAAAGAAGACTCAATGAAAACACACTGGATTCATTAACTTAGTATTTTTACGTTCAGTTTTCTCATTCATCATTTAGAGATCCTGATCTGCTCGTAGTGCTCTTGTTAATGCGTGCGTGTGGTGTTGGTGTTGTTCGTCAGGTGGCTCTGGAGGAGCTGCAGGATCTGAAGGGCGTTTGGTCGGAGCTGTCGAAGGTCTGGGAGCAGCTCGATCAGATGAAGGAGCAGCCGTGGGTCTCTGTGCAGCCGCGGAAGGTGAGCGACGCACCTGCCGTCTCATGTGGCTCGTACCCGAGCCTCGCTTTCACTGAGTCTGTTATTCTTCTGTGCAGCTGCGCCAGAATCTGGACGCTCTCCTCAACCAGCTGAAGAACTTCCCCGCCCGTCTGCGGCAGTACGCCTCCTACGAGTACGTGCAGAGACTGCTCAAGGGATACATGAAGGTGAGCCGGCCTGCATTAACAGGTGAGGATGCTGGGATGGAGTCGGTGAAGTGCCTAACCCGTTACCTGTGCTGATCCTCAGGTGAACATGCTGGTGATTGAGCTGAAGTCAGAGGCGCTGAAGGACCGGCACTGGAAGCAGCTGATGAAGCGTCTGCATGTGAACTGGGTTCTGTCGGAGCTGAGTCTGGGTCAGATCTGGGACGTGGACCTACAGAAGAACGAGATGGTGGTGAAGGACGTGCTGCTGGTGGCGCAGGGAGAGATGGCTCTCGAGGAGTTCCTCAAGCAGGTCAGCATACGTCACACAGCTGTCACAGATCTATCATTAACATGTGATTTCTGTCCCAGCTGTTTACCTTTTCAGGCATAACCCCACTATTTTTGTAACTCGTGTGTTCTTAACTTAAACTTGTGTGTATTTGACCGTTTAAGTGCAATAAGACATAAAAGAGAGCTTAGTTTCGTACTCTCATGCTGTGTGACCGATGCTTTCTGAGTGCGTGCTCCGGATGTGTGCGCTCAGAAAACCCTATATCAGACATTTAAGCTAGTGCTGTCAAGCGATTAATCGCTTCCAAAATAAGTTTTTGTTTACATAATATATATGTGTATCGTGCATATTTATTATGTATATATAAATATACACAGCATATATTTTGAAAATATTTACATGTATATATTTATATTCATATAGTATATATCATGTATGAGTATATTTAATGTAAATAACATTTTTCTTATGTATACATGCATGTGTGTGTATTGATATAAACATTAAATATACACAGTAGACACACACAGGGCCTATATTATGTAAATAAAAACTTTTATTTTGGATGCAGTTAATTGCGACTGGAAAAGTGAGCGTGGAACAGCAGAAGAGACACTAACGGCCTGTTTCTGCTTCCACTCTAAATGGGCTTTTTCATGATATAATGATCTGTGGGGTGTTTGGAGCTGAAACTTCAGACACATTTTGGGGACACCTGAGACTTATATTGCATCTTGTAAAAAAGGGGAATAATAGGTGCTGTTTAAAGATGTGTGTTCACCGTTTCCTCTTCCCTGCAGATTCGTGAAGTTTGGAACTCGTACGAGCTCGACCTAGTCAACTATCAGAACAAGTGTCGCCTGATTCGCGGATGGGATGATCTGTTCAATAAAGTCAAGGAGCATATCAACAGCGTGTCTGCCATGAAGCTCTCGCCCTACTACAAGGTACCGAAGCGAAGGAGAGAAACCGTATGCTAGAGAGAAACGTTCCTCCGTGACTCGTCTCTGTTCTCGGCAGGTGTTCGAGGAGGACGCTCTGAGCTGGGAGGACAAACTCAACCGCATCATGGCTCTGTTTGACGTCTGGATTGACGTGCAGCGCCGATGGGTTTACCTGGAAGGCATTTTCACAGGAAGCGCAGACATCAAACACCTGCTTCCTGTGGAGACGCAGCGCTTCCAGAGGTCAGCGGCTGATTTGATAGATTACACGAATGTGCTGAAGAATGCAGGCTTTGGGCTTTAACATGTGACTCATTTGATTTGACAGCATCAGCATGGAGTTTCTGGCTCTGATGAAGAAGGTGACCAAGTCTCCTCTGGTCATGGATGTCCTGAACATTCAGGGGGTTCAGAGGTCGCTGGAGAGACTTGCTGATCTGCTGGGAAAGATCCAGAAAGCGCTGGGAGAATATCTGGAGAGAGAGCGCTCTTCTTTCCCCAGGTCAGACATTTCAGTTTTACGATATAAGCCCCATCCAGTGTCCATTAAACATGAGAGCTGATGGGAATGTAAGACTGGCTAGTTTTAGTCGTGTTTGGATCTCTCAGATTTTTATATGATGTTAACCAGTGATTTAGTCACAAAGAAACTGCTTTCAAAATTGTGCATATTACTAGTTCTTGAAAAATTTGCAGTTTTTGCTGTGCTGTAATAAAAATGACATGTTGGTAAAATAATTGCAGGCTGTGCTTCAGTATCCATACTGTCCCGGTTGTCTAAATCACAAAGACTTACAGAGTTGCTTCTGTTTCCTGCAGGTTCTACTTTGTTGGTGATGAAGATCTGCTGGAGATCATCGGCAACAGTAAGAATGTGGCCAAACTGCAGAAACACTTCAAGAAAATGTTCGCTGGAGTTTCAAGCATCCTGCTGAACGAGGACAACACGGAGGTGCTGGGCATCTCGTCCCGAGAGGGAGAGGAGGTACGGCTCGTCCTGAGAGAGACATCTGGAACATCTGTTATATGTTTGTTTGGCCAAAAAGTACCAGTCACTGATGCAAATGCATCCAATATGAGACAAATTCAGTTTCAGCTGTAAAGCAGCTCTGCAGAAGACGTTAGGCAAGGCAAGTTTATTTATATAGCACATTGTGGTAATACACAGTGGTAATTCAAAGTACTTTACATAAAAGGAAGTGAAATGGTCATTAAAAATAATCACAGCAATAAAAACAAGGAATTAAAAATGTATTTAAAATTAATTTTAAACCGTTAAGAATAGAGAGATTATACATAAAATACAGTGCAATCAGTTTGGACGTAGCACAGAGCTCATTCAACAAATGCACAGCTAAACAGATGAGTTATGAGTCTGGATTTAAATGTGGCTAATGTTCATCTGATCTCTTCTGGAAGCTGGTTCCAACTGCGGGCCGCATAATAGCTAAAAGCGGACTCCCCATTAGTGTCATTATTCAGATCAGTTTAGTTCAAGTTTTGTTCTCATCTGAAGCATCAGTGCTGTTAAATCAATATGCGTGAATATTAGTTGTCTTCATGTAGGATACCTCTTGAATGCGATGTTTTCAGGTGTTCTACAAGACGCCGGTGTCCATCACGGAGCATCCGAAGATCAACGAGTGGCTGACGCTGGTGGAGCGAGAGATGCGGGTAACGCTGGCCAAGCTGCTGGCCGAGTCCGTCACGGAGGTGGGCGCCTTCAACAAGGGCACCGGCATCGACCTGAGCACCTACATCAACTGGATCGACCGATACCAGGTGACCCGTCCTCCCAGACTAACCCAGCATCTGTACAGCATACGTCTTCATGAATGCTTAACCTCCGTCTCTGCTGCATCCAGGCCCAGCTGGTGGTTCTGTCCACGCAGATCGACTGGTCTGAGAACGTGGAGAACGCTCTGACCACCATCGCCGGTGGGGTGGACATGGGTCCGCTGCAGGCCGTGCTGGTCAACGTGGAGGCGACGCTCAACCTGCTGGCCGACACTGTTCTGATGGAGCAGCCGCCGTTGCGCAGGAGGAAGCTGGAGCATCTGGTGAGAAGTCAGACGCTCGTGTGGATGTGCGTGTGCTGAAACTGAAGATTAATGCAGCTTGAGTTGGCATTCATGGTGCAGAAAACAGTCGTGCCTTGCTTATAGTTTCTGTCCATTACATTTGTTTTCAGGGCAGAAGCAAAAACGGCAACGCCAGGCTTTCTGTGGGCCTTAAACATGTCTTAGATCAGTCAGGGGCCGGTTGCATAAACTGTTTAGACTAGTCTTAAAGTTAGTCATCCAATTTTTTTTTTTTCTTCAAGACTGGTCATAACTTTTTTAATTCAGTTATGAAAAGACAGATTGGTCTTATTTGTATTGGGAAAGTAAGACTGTTTACCCTTTTGCAACTGCTAGTTGGTCAAACTAGTTCTTAAGACAGAGTCTTAACATGGTGGCTAAGTTTATGCAGCTGGCCCCAGAGCAGAAGTCTTGATATCAAAAGTCATGGCATTAAATGTTGCATTCACTGCAAAAGAATAATATCTTTCTCTGTATTTTTGTTGTTTTCCAGTGAAATATCTAAACATCCTTAAATCAGGATACATTTACTGGAGACGCAACATGAACATGAAGTCTTGTTTTCTGAGAAATTGAACAAAATCAAGTTTCTGCTTAAAACAAAAACAAATATCTGCCAATCTGGTCAGAAAAATAAACTTTAAATTAATTGGGTTCTCTGAGCTCACCTAGACATTTAGAGAACATATTGATGAACAGTGTTCCCTTCAATTCATTCCTTAAATTGGTCTTCTTGGTCTTAAAAAGGTCTGAATATCTTAAATTTACCTTCATAAAACCTGTGAAATACAACGGACAAATATGTCCTTCTGATGCACATATACTGTATATAGATGCAGATATTTACTCAGAGTACGAGTTTGTATGATGCGTTGAACCGTGAGCTCTCTCTGATCATCTGGAGCTGCAGATGTGTTCGTGACTTGCGTGTTTTTTTTTATTCGTAGATCACTGAGTTGGTCCACCAGAGAGACGTGACCAGAACTCTGATCAAGAACAAGATCGACAACCCCAAATCCTTCGAGTGGCTCAGCCAGATGCGCTTCTACTTCGACCCCAAGCAGACCGACGTCCTCCAGCAGCTCTCCATCCAGATGGCCAACGCAAAATTCAACTACGGCTTCGAGTATCTGGGCGTGCAGGATAAGCTGGTGCAGACGCCGCTGACCGACCGCTGCTACCTGACCATGACGCAGGCGCTGGAGGCCCGTCTGGGCGGATCGCCCTTCGGTCAGTGTGTCCGTCTAGACAGGATTCCTGTGGGTCCTTAAAGTCTTAAATTTAGTTGACGGAAAGACCAAAATTGCGATACGGTTTAATGTGATTAAACTTCAAAAGGCTATGAAGCCAGCTGCTGTGCTGCTTTGTTTACTGCCGTTACTGAGAAAACGTTTATATTTCTGCCGTTCCGAAAGCGCCTCCTGCTGGCACAGAATGAATGTGCATTTTCAATAAGCCTGTTGTTTTTGTTCAGACCAATATGAAAATCAACCCTGCAAACACTCAGAGCTGTAAATGTGAACTGGTGGATCAATAAGAAGATAATGCATTATAAACATCTAAACAGCAAAATGCATTCATATGTTATTTAATATAATAATTTATTGATGATAATTGTTTGAATTAATATAATAACTAATACTTGACTCGTCCATTTTCTTAAATTATTTAAAGGCTGAAATGGGAAGTGTATTTTATTTTTATATAATTTTATAAAGCTTAGTTTTTGTGAAAACCTTTATCTGAACTGTAAATCGTGCATTTTAGTTTTAATGTTACTATATACATTGCCCTACCCCGCTCATATGGTATTAATTTTATTTGTGCAGGTTTTAAAAATGGTCTTAACCCTGGTTTCACAGACTAGGCCTAAACCTAATCCCAGACTAAAATCCAAGTCTGAGCAGTTTCATCTGAAAGAAACTTGCACTGACTGATCTTAAAATATATCAGTGCCTTTATTTTGTCTCAATGCACAACAGTAATGTTTTTTCTAAGGCACGTTTATAAAAATTAATTAAATGTCCTAATTGAACTATGGCCTAATCTTGGCTTAGTCTAAACTCCGTCTGAAACCAGGCCTTAAAGTCTTAAATTTGACCTTAAAAATCCTGCAGAAACCCTGCTAGAGTCGAGCTCATAGACGTGTGCACGTGAGCTGAATGTATGCAGTGATGATGGACGTTCTTGTTCTGTAGGTCCTGCTGGAACGGGAAAGACCGAGTCCGTAAAAGCCCTGGGTCACCAGCTGGGCCGCTTCGTCCTGGTCTTCAACTGCGACGAGACCTTTGACTTCCAGGTATGACTGGTGTCACAGGATGGGTGTCAGGGGTCAATAACAGGCGTTTAATCACAGGGTTTTGTGGTGTGTTGTCTTGCAGGCGATGGGCCGCATCTTTGTGGGTCTGTGTCAGGTGGGCGCCTGGGGCTGCTTTGACGAGTTCAACCGTCTGGAGGAGCGCATGCTGTCCGCCGTGTCTCAGCAGGTCCAGTACATCCAGGTGGCACTGAGAGAACACAGCAACCCCAACCGAGACCGCAGTACGTGCATGATATAGATCAGAACTAGGGCTGTCAAAAAATCTAATTTTGAATATTCATCGAATTTAAAATAAAAAAAGTTGCATTCAGATTTTAGGTGTAAGGAGGCAGCCTTATCAGATGCGATGACGATGTAAGTGTAGCTGCTTATTAATGACTTTGTTAGCCTATCCAGCTGAAGCCACTAGATGCAGAGCTGCTGCGTTGTTCGTTCAAAATATTGCAGAAAAAGATGCGGAGAAACCAAGCCGTTCACACACAATGCATATTAATCCTATGCACATCTATCATCGTTGCACTCGCGTCTCGCACAAAAGAGCCACATGTTTAGAAAACAATGCAAAATTAATGCAAGCACAACTTTTAAAAAAACATGTCTTGAGACTAGATGGCAGTTTTTTCCCATCCCACTGCATCTCATGTTTTTAAATGAAAAAGTACTCCGTGTGATTGGCTTTTGGTCCTTTTGTGTTAAATTATGCATACATGCGTGATGCTGTTTTGTTTATAGTTGTTTAAGCAACTTAATTATAATTGGTTTATAAACCTTAGTTTTTTCACTGATAGTAGTGTTATTTTATTGCTTTGAATAAACTTGCATTAGTAATATTTCGCTCGATGTGGCCTCAGGAGAGAACCAAAAAGCATTTTTTTTTTTTTTTTTTTTTTTTTTACATTAACTGAAATTATGCCCTTGAATATAATCAAGTACAAAATTTGAATTTAGTTTTCCAGCCATTTTGACAGCCCTAATTCAGAACATCATCTTCATGTCATGCAAGTCAGGTGATCACTGTAGCTTTGTTCTGGTGTGTCCAGGTGTGCCGGTCACCACCGAGCTGCTGAACAAACAGGTGAAGGTTAGTGCGGAGATGGCCATCTTCATCACCATGAACCCTGGTTACGCCGGACGCTCCAACCTGCCCGATAACCTCAAGAAGCTCTTCAGGAGTTTGGCCATGACCAAACCGGACCGGCAGCTGATCGCTCAGGTCATGCTGTACTCGCAGGGCTTCCGCACCGCAGAGATCCTCGCCAAGAAGATCGTCCCGTTCTTCAAGTATGCTCGCGTCTGGATGAGGGTGCAGGGTCAGCTGTTGTGTGTGTATGAAGTCGTAACGTAAGCCTGCTTTGGTCTGTCGTTGCAGGTTGTGTGACGAGCAGCTGTCGTCTCAGTCTCACTATGACTTCGGTCTGCGAGCGCTCAAGAGCGTGCTGATCAGCGCTGGAAACGTCAAGAGAGAACGCATCCAGAAAATCAAACGAGAGAAGCGCGAGCGCGGTGAAGACGTGGACGAGAACGAGATCGCAGAGAACCTTCCGGAGCAGGAGGTGAGCAGACGGAGCCTGAAACTGAAGGCTGTTTACGACTGTAATGTGATGTTTCGTATCAAATCAAACAGAACGAGTGAAGAGCATGAGAGCTGGTCGGTTAAACTCTATTACTGGAAATATTGAAAGAATTAAAGGGCTTCGAGTCAAATTTATTTCTATTGCTCTTTTCACAAAACACCTTGTTTCAAAACATTCTTGTGTAAAATCATGTTAATGTTCATAATATCTTCATGCCTTATAGTTGAATGTAGCAGGTTAGAGCTGAACAATAATATACATTTTGAAACCATACAAATAATCAAGCCGTTGAGATTTTTTACATGGTTTTAATTGCTTTACATAAATATACTGCATGTATGTGGATGGAAGCAGGACATATATCCAACTTTTTTTTCTTTGTTGTTTTATAATCAGTTGGGCAATGATATAATTACATTTGGTGACAACTTCAGGCTTCGGCATAGATGTTTGTTGTATGTGACTTGTTATTTTTTGGAATCTTATTATAATTTTGATGGAAGCTTATGAACTGATGCACTGGTAAGATGAATGGAGCATGAATGAAGCAAATAGAGTGCGGTTTGATGTCATGTTGACAGTCACGTGGGTTTGAAGAGTAAATCTTCTCATTGAGGTGATCTCTGACCGCGCTTCATGTGCTCGACCGTCAGATTCTGATCCAGAGCGTGTGTGAGACCATGGTGCCGAAGCTGGTGGCCGAGGACATCCCGCTGCTCTTCAGCCTGCTCTCCGATGTCTTCCCCGGCGTCCAGTACATGCGAGGAGAGATGACGGCGCTGCGAGAGGAGCTCAAGAAGGTCTGCACTGAGATGTACCTCACGTACGGAGACGGAGACGACGTGGGCAGCATGTGGGTGGAGAAGGTAAGACTCGTTTCATAATACCAGCACATTAGGGATGAAACCATTACCTGTTTGACAATAAATCATGATCAAATTCCCCACGGTTAATATTACAATTTCATATTTTATTGATCATTAAAACCGTATTCGATTGCCGTGATTTGAACAACTGAGGATGAATCTATACTATCCAGCATAAAGCAGAGTTTTGAGTAACCGTCTCAGGTGCACACAGCAGCAGAGTCGTGTCGTTTTGAGTGAAAACATGGCGGAAAGCTGGGAGGTTTTAAAAGAGTGCTGATGGCATTTTGTTTCATCTTCGCTCCATGTAATACCTAATAAAGTAGTGTTTTAATCGCAATGCAGCTTTGTTCATGGAGGTTACGGTAAACGGCTGTAATTCTGCTGCTCCATCAGCGCCACCTGCTGCCAGAGACGGGATTTACAGAGACTTACATTCACATTCAGTCTGTGTGCAGCTTCTGTCTGGACTAAACACAGACCGGATTTGCATGCCCTGCTGTAGATTCTGACCGGTTGATGAAAAACAAGCTTATGTGGATTCTACACACTTAAACAATTCGGATAAATTAAGGCTGAAATGTGTGGTTTACTATTTTATGAAGCTTTTCAAAATTTCATTTGAACATTTTGTACATATTAGATAAACTGTTGTCATTTCAAATCCAGACATCATTGGTAATGTTATTGTTTTAGTGTTTATGCAAACAAAAATCCATTTTATTTGTTGTTTGTTGATTTTAAATATAAAACTTGGTGAAACGGTTTGTGCCAGTACTTTTTGAACATTTCCAGCACATTTGAATAATACCTCGATGATCCTGATAATCGTGATAGTTTTCTCACTATAATCGTGATGAGAAATGTTCATATCGTTACACGCAGTGAGTCGTGAGTCTTGAGCGGTCTGCTCTTCTTGTTCAGGTGCTGCAGCTCTTTCAGATCACGCAGATCAATCACGGGCTGATGATGGTCGGCCCGTCGGGCAGCGGGAAGACCATGGCCTGGAGAGTCCTGCTCAAAGCTCTGGAGAGGCTGGAGGGCGTGGAGGGCGTCGCTCACATCATCGACCCCAAAGCCATCAGCAAAGACCACCTGTACGGCACGCTGGACCCCAACACACGCGAGTGGACCGACGGACTCTTCACGCACGTGCTCAGAAAGTGAGTCCTCGTCTGTCATCACAGCTCTGATCGTGATTTTGGGTTCGTTCTGACCCAACCCTAACACATTTCCGGCTCTGCAGTGAGACCATTTCAGTCGCATTTGTGACTGAAAACTACTGCGTGCGACTGAAAAAATATTTAGGAGCTCCTGTGTGACTGACCAGATCAGCGTATCTGTGTTTGCGCTGAGGGAGCTTTAAAGGTTTCTAACTTGCATGTTTTTGCAACGTTGAGTAATGTATCACAGACGTATTCTCTCATTATAACAACAAATGTGTAGACGGAGCGTAAATAAGAGATTCATTGTGCAGTAAGGAGCTTTGTTGATTATAATAGAGTTTGTGAGATCGCGATGAACTAAGATGAGCGACAGCTTTTAATGATTATTAAGAGAGTTTGCAAATGTGATACTGATTTAATACAACAGTTCATTAAACAAGAAGTTAATATTAAGTTACTTATATTGTCTGACTATAACACTATTGCCTTATTTTGCTCTATTTCATGAACGAAAATAGTTTCAAACAAAGTCCCAGCGCATCTCCAGTCAAACACAGCGGTGTTTCATTCATGAATGATCTGCGTTAAACGAATCTAGTGAGTCAACGATTCAATTACCCATTCATAAAGACAGTCACGTACTTCATTCGAACGAATCAATTAAATTAATGATTCTGTGATAAAATCAGTGACATACCGCCACCTACTGGCAGATTGTGTTTAATTTTTAAAGTGTCTTTTGTTATTTAAATCATTTAATATTTCTACATTCAAAATTGTATATTTAAAACATTAACCTCAACATGAATTTATGAATTTAATTGCACTAAAATACAACCTCTGAGCCTCATTAAACATCTGAAAATACACCTACAAGCCACTTAAATTTCCTAAATACTGATTTAATTTGATTGGTATCTTATTCTACTTGTTTTGTTCTGTTGTTTTAATTAGAAATTTTTAATTTGGCATAAAAGATAACATTAAAAATAAAAATAAAATTCCCTGTAAATCACTGAGTCAAATATCATCTCGTAATGGGAAGGTTAATTTTTGATTATTGATTTGCAAGTGCTCCTAAAAAGAAAAGTAAGCGTAGAGCCCTGATTTCTATCACCGATTGGGTTTTGGTTCCTTGCTGCTGTCGCCTCTGGTTTGTTTAGTTGGGGACAAGTCAGAGGCGACAGCAGCAAGGAAAGCAAAAGCATCGTAAGCCTACATCATAGAACGTCATAGACCCGTTGCCACCAATGGAGCTACGAGCAATTTAGGCTTAGATGCTTTTGGGAAACGTAATAACTTTAAGTAACTAGTAAAGTAATGCATTAGTTTTTAATTTAGAAGGAAATATCTGAGTTACTTTTTCAAATAACATCCAGTTACTGTTTCTGATGTATTGAGTGACAGCTCTGGTGTTGAGAGAAATCAGGAGAAATCATGAACATGATCTTACTGTAGTTCTAGACTAAATATCTACATGATCTTACTGTAGTTCTAGACTAAATATCAACATGATCTTACTGTAGTTCTAGACTAAATATCAACATGATCTTACTGTAGTTCTAGACTAAATATCAACATGATCTTACTGTAGTTCCAGACTAAATATCAACATGATCTTACTGTAGTTCTAGACTAAATATCAACATGATCTTACTGTAGTTCTAGACTAAATATCAACATGATCTTACTGTAGTTCCAGACTAAATATCAACATGATCTTACTGTAGTTCCAGACTAAATATCAACATGATCTTACTGTAGTTCTAGACTAAATATCAACATGATCTTACTGTAGTTCCAGACTAAATATCAACATGATCTTACTGTAGTTCCAGACTAAATATCTACATGATCTTACTGTAGTTCTAGACTAAATATCAACATGATCTTACTGTAGTTCCAGACTAAATATCAACATGATCTTACTGTAGTTCCAGACTAAATATCAACATGATCTTACTGTAGTTCTAGACTAAATATCAACATGATCTTACTGTAGTTCTAGACTAAATATCAACATGATCTTACTGTAGTTCCAGACTAAATATCAACATGATCTTACTGTAGTTCTAGACTAAATATCTACATGATCTTACTGTAGTTCTAGACTAAATATCAACATGATCTTACTGTAGTTCTAGACTAAATATCATCATGATCTTACTGTAGTTCTAGACTAAATATCTACATGATCTTACTGTAGTTCTAGACTAAATATCAACATGATCTTACTGTAGTTCTAGACTAAATATCAACATGATCTTACTGTAGTTCTAGACTAAATATCTACATGATCTTACTGTAGTTCCAGACTAAATATCAACATGATCTTACTGTAGTTCTAGACTAAATATCTACATGATCTTACTGTAGTTCCAGACTAAATATCAACATGATCTTACTGTAGTTCTAGACTAAATATCAACATGATCTTACTGTAGTTCTAGACTAAATATCTACATGATCTTACTGTAGTTCTAGACTAAATATCTACATGATCTTACTGTAGTTCTAAACTAAATATCATCATGATCTTACTGTAGTTCTAGACTAAATATCAACATGATCTTACTGTAGTTCTAGACTAAATATCTACATGATCTTACTGTAGTTCTAGACTAAATATCTACATGATCTTACTGTAGTTCCAGACTAAATATCAACATGATCTTACTGTAGTTCTAGACTAAATATCAACATGACCTTACTGTAGTTCTAGACTAAATATCAACATGACCTTACTGTAGTTCTAGACTAAATATCATCATGATCTTACTGTAGTTCTAGACTAAATATCTACATGATTTTACTGTAGTTCTAGACTAAATATCTACATGATCTTAATGTAGTTCTAGACTAAATATCTACATGATCTTACTGTAGTTCTAGACTAAATATCTACATCAGACTAAATATCTACATGATCTTACTGTAGTTCTAGACTAAATATCTACATGATCTTACTGTAGTTCTAAACTAAATATCATCATGATCTTACTGTAGTTCTAGACTAAATATCAACATGATCTTACTGTAGTTCTAGACTAAATATCTACATGATCTTACTGTAGTTCTAAACTAAATATCATCATGATCTTACTGTAGTTCTAGACTAAATATCAACATGATCTTACTGTAGTTCTAGACTAAATATCTACATGATCTTACTGTAGTTCTAGACTAAATATCTACATGATCTTACTGTAGTTCCAGACTAAATATCAACATGATCTTACTGTAGTTCTAGACTAAATATCAACATGATCTTACTGTAGTTCTAGAC
The DNA here is from genome assembly GCF_936440315.1 of Barbus barbus. NCBI lineage: Eukaryota > Metazoa > Chordata > Actinopteri > Cypriniformes > Cyprinidae > Barbus > Barbus barbus. Next base: position 31,445,588 of record NC_136748.1, read on the forward strand.
TAAATATCTACATGATCTTACTGTAGTTCCAGACTAAATATCAACATGATCTTACTGTAGTTCTAGACTAAATATCAACATGATCTTACTGTAGTTCTAGACTAAATATCTACATGATCTTACTGTAGTTCTAGACTAAATATCTACATGATCTTACTGTAGTTCTAAACTAAATATCATCATGATCTTACTGTAGTTCTAGACTAAATATCAACATGATCTTACTGTAGTTCTAGACTAAATATCTACATGATCTTACTGTAGTTCTAGACTAAATATCTACATGATCTTACTGTAGTTCCAGACTAAATATCAACATGATCTTACTGTAGTTCTAGACTAAATATCAACATGACCTTACTGTAGTTCTAGACTAAATATCAACATGACCTTACTGTAGTTCTAGACTAAATATCATCATGATCTTACTGTAGTTCTAGACTAAATATCTACATGATTTTACTGTAGTTCTAGACTAAATATCTACATGATCTTAATGTAGTTCTAGACTAAATATCTACATGATCTTACTGTAGTTCTAGACTAAATATCTACATGATCTTACTGTAGTTCCAGACTAAATATCAACATGATCTTACTGTAGTTCTAGACTAAATATCAACATGATCTTACTGTAGTTCTAGACTAAATATCTACATGATCTTACTGTAGTTCCAGACTAAATATCAACATGATCTTACTGTAGTTCTAGACTAAATATCAACATGATCTTACTGTAGTTCTAGACTAAATATCTACATGATCTTACTGTAGTTCTAGACTAAATATCTACATGATCTTACTGTAGTTCTAAACTAAATATCATCATGATCTTACTGTAGTTCTAGACTAAATATCAACATGATCTTACTGTAGTTCTAGACTAAATATCTACATGATCTTACTGTAGTTCTAGACTAAATATCTACATGATCTTACTGTAGTTCCAGACTAAATATCAACATGATCTTACTGTAGTTCTAGACTAAATATCAACATGACCTTACTGTAGTTCTAGACTAAATATCAACATGACCTTACTGTAGTTCTAGACTAAATATCATCATGATCTTACTGTAGTTCTAGACTAAATATCTACATGATTTTACTGTAGTTCTAGACTAAATATCTACATGATCTTAATGTAGTTCTAGACTAAATATCTACATGATCTTACTGTAGTTCTAGACTAAATATCTACATGATCTTACTGTAGTTCCAGACTAAATATCAACATGATCTTACTGTAGTTCTAGACTAAATATCAACATGATCTTACTGTAGTTCTAGACTAAATATCTACATGATCTTACTGTAGTTCCAGACTAAATATCAACATGATCTTACTGTAGTTCTAGACTAAATATCTACATGATCTTACTGTAGTTCTAGACTAAATATCTACATGATCTTACTGTAGTTCTAAACTAAATATCATCATGATCTTACTGTAGTTCTAGACTAAATATCAACATGATCTTACTGTAGTTCTAGACTAAATATCTACATGATCTTACTGTAGTTCTAGACTAAATATCTACATGATCTTACTGTAGTTCCAGACTAAATATCAACATGATCTTACTGTAGTTCTAGACTAAATATCAACATGACCTTACTGTAGTTCTAGACTAAATATCATCATGATCTTACTGTAGTTCTAGACTAAATATCTACATGATTTTACTGTAGTTCTAGACTAAATATCTACATGATCTTAATGTAGTTCTAGACTAAATATCTACATGATCTTACTGTAGTTCTAGACTAAATATCTACATGATCTTACTGTAGTTCTAGACTAAATATCTACATGATCTTACTGCAGTTCCAGACTAAATATCAACATGATCTTACTGTAGTTCTAGACTAAATATCAATATTGTAATGCGTTACTTTTAAAAGTAACTTTCCCCAAAATTGCTGACTTGACTTCATCATATGCTGTGTTTGCGCTCATTCAGGATCATCGATAACGTTCGCGGAGAGCTGCAGAAGCGGCAGTGGATCATCTTCGATGGCGACGTGGATCCGGAGTGGGTAGAGAATCTGAACTCTGTGCTGGACGACAACAAACTCCTGACTCTTCCCAACGGAGAGCGTCTCAGCCTGCCGCCCAATGTACGGAGCAGCTGATCTAACGATCGAGTCTGTAATCGTGATGATGATGATGCTGATGCTGATGATGCTCTCGTCACACAGGTGCGCATCATGTTCGAGGTGCAGGACCTGAAGTACGCCACGCTGGCCACCGTGTCTCGCTGCGGGATGGTCTGGTTCAGTGAGGATGTTCTCAGCACCGACATGATCTTCAACAACTTCCTGGCGCGTCTGCGGAGCATCCCGCTGGATGAGGGAGAGGATGAGGCCCAACGCATGAGGAAGGCCACGGACGACGAGGGCGAGGAGACGTCCTCACCGATGTTGCAGGTACGCCAGCGTGAAGACTACCCACATGCAAAACCACAAAATTATCTAAGTATCAGTGTTTACTCTATACCTGCAATAATATGTCTCACTAAGATGAGATTGAAATAATTCAAACATATAATGCAATGCAATGCTGATTGAGAGATGAAGAAATAAACGCTCCTCAGAAGATGTGAGATGTTTTGGAGGCTTGAAAAGATCCTGATGATCAGATTTGAGACACACTGATTTATCTAGAAAATGATTGATGGAGAATCAAGTAAAGCTGAGCTGCTTCAGTCCAGTAAGAGTTCATCTGGAGATATGACTGCAGTTATTCTGACCTTTACTTGATCAAAATCAGTCAAGATTTGTCACGAGAAGCAGCAGCTGAACAATTACACTAAAAGAGCTTCTACTGGATAAAACACTAAACTATCACTCAGAAGAGAGAAATTCACATCAAATATGATACAGTATCTTTGTAAGGTTAGATTAAACACATTGAAAGAAGAATCTAGAAGTACTGATGGAACATGGAGAAGAGAATCTGACCGTTTCAGCACGACCCTGATAACAATAGTCCCATTCTGCTTGCTGTTTATCTTGCTTCCTTCTCTATGATCACTCAGTTTGTCCTTCATGCATGTACTTGTCAGTTTTTAGAGCCTCTTGTGTTTAATCCACAGATCCAGAGAGATGCTGCTGCGATTCTGCAGCCGTATTTCACCTCCACCGGTCTGGTCATCAAAGCTCTGGAACACGCGTCAAAGATGGAGCACATCATGGACTTCACGCGGCTGCGCTCGCTGAGTTCGCTCTTCTCCATGCTGCATCAGGCCTGCCGCAACGTCGCCCTCTACAACAACAACCACCCTGATTTCCCCATGCCCATCGACCAGCTGGAGAAATACATGCAGGTGCGACACACGGAGCGAGTCAAGGCACCTTTACTTGTATAGCGCTTTTAACAATACAGATATGGTCAAAGCAGCTTTATAGTATCAAATAGGGAATATAGTGTGTAATAATACAAAAGGACAATAGTAAACACTCCAGTTTTTCAGTTAAAGTCATGTTGGAAACTTTTCCTTCATCAAAGCAGAGACCAGGAGACGTTGGGATATCTTTCAAGCAGAAGTTACTCTTTATTGAGAACTTGCTGTGCGTCGCTGTAGTCATCCAAGTCTGACTATATCTCAGCACAGTAGAGTTTATACCTTTCGAGGGGGAGGGATACATAGAGGTGGAGACAATCTAAACAATACAACAGTCAGTTCATTATTGATTCAGTGATGGTCATCATCCAGCTTAGTTCAGAATCGTAGAATAAATTTGACCCTGCAGCACAAAAGCAGTCATCAGTAACACAGGTATATCTGTAGCAATAGACAACAATACATTGTATGGATCAAAATTATACATTTCTCTTTTATGACAAAAATCATTAGGATATTAAGATCATGTTCCATGAAGATATTTAGTACATTTCCTACAGTAAATATATCAAAACTTAGTAATATGCATTGCTAAGAACTTCATTTGAACAACTTTAAAGGAGATTTTCTCAATATTTAGATTTTTTTGCTCCCTCAGATTCCAGATTTTCTAATAGTCAGCCAGACTATACATCAACAGAAAGCTTATTTATTCAGATGATGTATAAATCTCAATTTTTAAAAATTGACCCTTATGACTGGTTTTGTGCTCCAGGGTCACACATTTGTCTGAGATACAACTATTAGAAAATCTGGAATCTGAGGGAGCAAAAAAATCTAAATATTGAGAAAATCTCCTTTAAAGTTGTTCAAATGAAGTTCTTAGCAATGCATATTACTAATCAGAAATGAAGTTTTGATATATTTACGGTAGGAAATTTACTAAATATCTTGATGGAACATGATCTTAATATCCTAATGATTTTTGTCATAAAAGAGAAATGTATAATTTTGATCCATACAATGTATTGTTGTCTATTGCTGCAGATATACCTGTGTTACTCATGACTGCTTTTGTGCTGCAGGGGGCGTATTACAGAAAGATCCTAACTTTAAAATCTTATCTTAACTGTTTGGTAAGCATGGTAATTTCAGTTAGGACCACATTTAGGACAAAAGCTATTAGGAAAGGGGTATTACAGAAACCTAACTGGACAAAAGACCCTAAAAACTGTCTTAACTTTAGGGCTACCCCACAGCTGTCCTAATTTAAATTATTTGAAAGCTAACAGAAAAAACACTTACAACTGTGCTGTCCGACAATGGTATTACATTTATTAATAGTTGAAAATGAATAACGAAGATGTTTAATGGTTGAAAGTCTCTTGGAGGACCCTGAAGATGTTATATTTTGATGATAAAACACTTATAAGTAATTACAGACTGCCGCACAACATATTACAGTGAGCACAGGAACTGCAACCAGCATTATAGAGACCAACAAAAGAGTCACGGAGCATTACTGGCTGTAGTGCAAGTCACTAATGCCTTTTAAGGTTTCCTAACTAGAGATAAGATACTATTTTGTAAGAGAGGATAAGAATCCCAAATCAAGTTAAGATTTGCTTCTGTAATACGAATTTGCAAAAAATCCTAATTTAACACATCATATCTTAAATTAAGACCTAAGATAAGAAACTTTCTGTAATGCGCCCCCTGGATCACACATGACAAACACGTGCTAACCTTTAACCTTTGTCGTGCAGAAATACCTGATCTACGCAGTGCTGTGGTCCTTCTCGGGCGACAGCAGGCTGAAGATGCGAGCGGAGCTGGGAGAATACATTCGGCGCATCACCACCGTGTCGCTCCCGTCTGCGCCGAACGTGCCGATCATCGACTACGAGGTGCGAGCAGACGCAGTCTCCGCTTGAGTGCGAGTCGGAGGCGAGTGTGTGACGCTAACGCTGCTCTGAATCCTCAGGTGTGCATCACGGGCGAGTGGCAGTCCTGGCAGGGGAAGGTGCCTCAGATCGAGGTGGAGACGCACAAGGTGGCGTCGCCGGACGTGGTGGTGCCCACTCTGGACACGGTGCGTCACGAAGCTCTGCTCTATACCTGGCTGGCCGAACACAAGCCTCTGGTGCTCTGTGGGCCACCGGGCTCCGGGAAAACCATGACCCTGTTCAGCGCCCTGAGAGCCCTGCCAGACATGGAGGTGAGGAGCGGGCCACGCTCACTTCAGTAATTACATTCAGAAAGCCAGGATCTCTTACAGATGAAGGGCCCTATTAAATCAGTTTGAGTTTTTCCCAAATTTTGGTTTATTTTTTTTCTAAATTACATTTTTCATTGTCTGTATTCCGTTTAGATAGACTCTGTTTTAATGGTTAAATTTAAACTATTAATCAAAAAGCATGTCTTAATTGTTTGAAATCGTGAAACTTACAATATTAAACAGCAATTTATTAAAAGTTTAACAGAAATTGTTTAAGGCGATATGAAATATTAAGTTTTATTTTTAATTCTGTTTTCCATTTAATTTTCTGGATTCCATTTTGAATGGTTTCATTAAATATTAATTATCAAAAGAGCATCTCTAATCAATTGATTTTATTAAAAAAAATAGCATTATAGTATTTACATTTTTTCTGCTAAATAAATTCTGGTAATTTTTTCTGCTAAATATTCCTTTAAAAATAATGTTTTAATAATAATTTTATTAGTAGTACTATCATTGCATTAAGTAATATTTCTGTCACGGTTTCTTCAAGTTAAACTGAACTTTTATTTTGACAGGTTTCTATGAAGACCTTTAGGTTTCTGTTTGATATAATGATAGTTTTACTGAAAATAAACTGAGATGCTCATGAAGTGACTCTCAGAGCAGTTCTAGAGATCATGTTCATGTGTTCATATATTGAGGCAGGAAACGTGTCAGTATGTGTGTATTAAACGAAACCGCATGTTCATTCACTCAGAGACACGCAGAACATACAGGATTCATATTTAAATGATATTTTTGTGGCTTAATATTCACAGACACTAGTTCATATTGTGTTTTGATTAAGTGTACCGATCTACTTTTGATGTATCCATCCAAAATTTGTCAAATTCCGTGACGTTCCTCGGGATACAGTAATTCCGTTTTTATGATTGGATCCAGTGTTTTCCGCGTCGTGGGAATCATGGGGCCCTGCAGATGATCCAGTGCAGTATTTCTCATGCAGATCCACTGGCACAGCTGTGTTCTATGATATGATGCTGGGTAGACTGCTTGGACACTTTTGAGATGTGTTTTTCTCCAGGTGGTGGGTTTGAACTTCTCCAGCGCTACGACTCCAGAGCTGCTTCTGAAGACGTTCGATCATTACTGCGAGTACCGCCGGACTCCTAACGGCGTGGTTCTGGCTCCGGTGCAGCTGGGCAAATGGCTGGTGCTCTTCTGCGACGAGATCAACCTGCCCGACATGGACAAGTACGGCACGCAGCGGGTCATCTCCTTCATCAGACAGGTGCGTCTCGCTGTGTCCGGCTCCTGCGGTGGTGTGTGTATGCGGTGTAACCCGTGGTGTGTTGTCTTCAGATGGTGGAACACGGTGGCTTCTACCGCACCTCAGACCAGACCTGGGTGAAGCTGGAGCGGATCCAGTTCGTGGGAGCCTGTAACCCTCCCACAGACCCCGGCAGAAAACCACTCTCCTACAGGTTCGCCTGTCCTCCTCATCACTACTAATAAAGAGATGTGTTCAGTGATGTCCTGACCTAACTCGTGTGACCGTTTGCAGGTTCTTGCGTCACGTGCCGGTGGTGTACGTGGATTATCCCGGCCCCGCCTCGCTCACACAGATCTACGGCACCTTCAACAGAGCCATGCTCAGACTCATCCCGTCGCTGCGGACCTTCGCCGAGCCGCTCACCGCGGCCATGGTCGAGTTCTACACCATGTCTCAGGTTTGCATTTTAACCGCTTCATAGTTTTCATGTGACGTCACAACCTTATAGGAACGCCCACCTGGATGGCAAAACGAGGCTTTGCTCTACTGACCGCCAGTTATTTTTACACAGTTTGCGTTCAGTAGTAATGTAATAAAACTCAAATATTAAAAGGCTAAATTCAGTATACACCTTATTGATGACGCATACTTCGTACAGGCAAGCAGATGAACCCAGAATATGAACACAGTGCACAAAGTTTCACATTAAATGTTTTCCCATAGAAAACCATTATAAAGAGAGCACTGAACCATTTAGTGCATATTCCAGGCTCATCTGCTTGCCTGTACGAAGTATGCGTCATCTGTAAGGTGTGTACTGAATTTCATCTTTTAATATCACTGTTTTAAATACAATAAAAGCACTTTCAGTGTTTCACAATGTTTTTTTGCGCTGTTTTTAGTGATTTGAAATATTGCGGCTAGTGCTTAATATAGATGGCCAATGGCAAAAACTTGCATTTTGTTCACATCTTTTTTTTTTTTTCTTTTTTTTTTTTATTCTTTTGAGAGGTGATTTAAATATTTGCGGCTTGGAAACAGGTGGAAAATTGACAGGCTTGTGTTGCAGTTCTGTGGACGTTTTGACCTCCAGGTCTTGGAGCCGGTTACGTGATGAAAGCTATGCTCTTGGGTTTGAGCTGGTAATCTTGACTGCTTTGGATTGAGCTCTCTCTGGTGTGTTTGAACAGGAGCGATTCACTCAGGACACACAGCCCCACTACATCTACTCTCCGAGAGAGATGACCCGCTGGGTCAGAGGCATCTTTGAGGCACTGCGGCCGCTGGAGACGCTGCCTGTGGAGGGACTGATTCGCATCTGGGCTCACGAAGCGCTGCGACTCTTCCAGGACCGGTGAGTTTAAACGGACAGTGGGTGTTATTTTTCAGTAGTCCAAAAGAAGTCCAATAAAGCGCATCCACCCATTATAAAAAGTTCCTCACACGGCTCCGGGGGTGAATAAAAGTCTCCTGTAGCGAATCAATGCATTTTTGTAAGAAAAATATCCATATTTAAAACATTATAAACAGTAATCCTAACCTATAACTGAAATCCCTAACCTTTAACTGAAAATTGAGTGTTTACTATTGTCCCTTTGGATTACTGACACACCATTTTCCTCTTTGATACTGTAAAGCTGCTTTGACACAATCAGTATTGTTAAAGCTGTGAACTATGCCTTTGAGGCTCTTTTCAGACCTGTAGATCACTTGGTTACAATTTTGGTTCCTGTTTTGGAACAATGTTGCATTTTCATCTAACAGTGTTACATGTCAAAGTACCAAAATGTGCATCACCAGCAAACCTATGAGTATGTGTTCGTTTGTGACGTTGCACATGGATTGAGCTGATTCTCCTGGCAGATTGGTGGAGGACGAGGAGAGACGCTGGACCGATGAGAACATAGACATGGTCGCCCTCAAACACTTTCCCAACATCGACCGTGACAAAGCCCTTAACAGACCCATCCTATACAGCAACTGGCTCTCCAAGGTGAGTGACCGGCTGAACTCTACCGGACGTCACCGCAGACTCCGAGACGACTGACCGCTTCTGTTCTCCTGCAGGACTACGTTCCTGTGGAGCAGGAGGAGCTGCGTGACTATGTGAAGGCCAGACTGAAGGTGTTCTACGAGGAGGAGCTGGACGTTCCTCTGGCGCTCTTCAATGAGGTTCTGGATAACGTGCTGAGGATCGACAGGTACAGCGAGCCTGAGGAAACACAGCTGTTTCTTATTTGGCAGGTCTTCCAGCCAGCTCTATCAAACCTCTACAATTAATCCAGAATGCCGCTGCAAGATTAATCTTTAATGAGCTGAAAAGAGCGCACGTCACACCTCTGTTCATCAATTTGCACTGGCTACCAATAGCTGCTCGCATACAATTCAAGGCATTAATGTTTGCCTCCAAAACCACCTCTGGCTCTGCTCCCCTTAATTCAGTTCTTCAGACTGGTGTGCCTCTAGAAGCTTGCGTTCTGCAAGTGAACGTTGCTTTATTGTTCATCCCAAAGAGGCACAAAATCACTTTCACAGACTTTTACATTAAATGTTCCCTCCTGCCCAACTCAATCCCAGCAGCTCCTTAACCATCTTCAAGAATCAGCTAAAAACACATTTCTTCCATCTTTATTTGACCCTCCGACACTTGCACTCTATTCGTATTCTTACTGCTTGTGTTCTTTAAAACAAAAAAGTCCTCTAACACTTGCTTTCTCTATTAGTTTTCTATTCTATCTACTTTTCTTTTTATTTATTATATAAATAACAAACTAAAAAAACCTTGCTATGTGTACTGTGCTAGGCTAACCGAGACTTGTCATAGCACTTGAATATTATTGCTCTTTGCTCATTTAGCAAATGACTAAATGTAAATGTAACACCGCTGACGGTTCAGTAACCTCCCGCTGATGTTCTCCCTCCAGAATCTTCCGTCAGCCACAGGGTCACCTGCTTCTGATCGGCGTCAGTGGTGCCGGAAAGACCACTCTCTCCCGCTTCGTGGCCTGGATGAACGGACTGAGTGTCTACCAGATCAAGGTTGGAACAAACTAATAATTGCCTGTCAGGTTTTATGGTGGTTTGGGGCTTTTGTAACAGATGGTATCCTCACAGGTCCACAGGAAATACACCGGTGAGGACTTTGACGAAGACCTGCGGACAGTCCTCCGCCGCTCCGGCTGCAAGAACGAGAAGATCGCCTTCATCATGGACGAGTCGAACGTGCTGGACTCGGGCTTCCTGGAGCGCATGAACACGCTGCTGGCCAACGGAGAGGTGCGACCCCTGAAGAACCGCTCTCCGTCTCGAGACTCATTCTTCCCACTGGTCGCTCTTATGCGACTAACTTTCTAAGTTGCGGTCGCATGAGCACATGATTTGGTTGCAATTGTTTGCTATGACATAAGATTAATCAATGCATGCTGATGAATAGTTTTTCTTTTATCATAGTTTTATATATCCCTGCGTGTTCTGAGCGCTCTGTGCCGTTGCAGGTGCCCGGCCTGTTCGAGGGCGATGAATATGCCACCCTGATGACGCAGTGCAAGGAAGGAGCGCAGAAGGAGGGCTTGATGCTGGACACTCACGAGGAGCTGTACAAGTGGTTCACCAGTCAGGTGATCAGGAACCTGCACGTGGTGTTCACCATGAACCCGTCGTCCGAGGGGCTGAAGGACAGAGCGGCCACCTCACCTGCCCTCTTCAACAGGTGTGTTTGTGTGTTTGGCACATGCTATCATCCATACATTTCATGCATTTGATCAGTTCACGCTTTCCCTGGCACTCAAGAGGAATACGTTAACTTAGGGTGTGATTAGATCAAGTCAACAGTGTGACTCATTTTTGAAGGAAAGTTTTGTCTGAATGATGATTAGACTCACTGTTTTGGATCGCTGCATTTAATCTGTGAAAGCATGCCCAGAATGAGGTGTTTGGTGTGTGATAGTCAACAGTAATAGCATGTGCAGTGACAGCCTCCCCCGGGTCCTAACGCCCGTGAGGAGTTTTAATCTCTAGGGGGCGATGTTGGCCTACTTCTAATTAAATTAGTAAGTAAAATGGCCTACACCAGCGTTGTCTAATTAAACACACCTGATCTAGCTAATCAATTCCTTCAGGCTAATTTGAAAACTACATGGTTTGTGTGTTGGAACTGAGTTTGACACCCCTGGCCTACACAAATAACATTTAGACTGTTTCTGATTAAATAAAGCAGTAATTGATGTCATAAAATGAGTATATTTTGATTTAAACGTCAGAAGCTATAGCTTACATGAAAAAAACAATCACAAACATGACACTTGTAAATTAATGTTATATATACTGATTTATTTAATTTATTCAAAGATTTTCAGAATTTTTACAACTCTTGATTTAGACAATCTACAAATGTTAAATCTTAAAATAAAATGTTAGGGTTAACTGCATCTTTCTGGGGGGAAAAATGCAGCGATTGATTATAGTTTATTTATAGTTACTTTCAAAGCTTCAGTGTGCTGTCAAAAAACCTTCATTATTGTTTATTGTTAAAAACTAACCAAAATTAAAAACGATTTTGCTTATAATTTCTGCTCAGGAGAGACTTGTTGTTTCCAAACAATCTGCAAAAATCCAGTATGGTGCATCCGTACTTGCTATTGCTAGCACCGTGAGCTACCGTGTCAGCTACAGGAATTCAGGACGTCTGCTTAAATGAAGAACTGTTAATGTCTGTTTCGGTCCACCTGCTTTTATGCAAATTTTGGGATATTGCGTTAAAGAAACACTGGAAGGAATGATGTGTGTAAATTCTAAAAATGTGCATCAAAAAAAGCTTTTGCACATAAACTACGATGGAAACCCATATACTAAATAAATTCCTTGGTGCACGTCAAAAAAAAGTCATGTGATTTTTCCTCCGCAGATCATGTGACTGGATAACTGGACTAAACAGTGCACTGATCTCATCACACACCATCTCAAGTGCTTTAATAATTTAGAAATGTCTGAGCCAAAGTCTGTCATAAAAATGATAACGCATCCCCTCCCATAACTGCCTCAGGCATCCGAACGAAAGATAACATGACGGTGTTTGTTTGTAGGAAAACAGCCACAGGTTCCCCGGTTGAGACGACTTTCATTTTATATTATTGATGCTTTGCACCAGTTTCCCAGGAAGTGGTGATTTTTTTTTTTTTTTTTTTTTTTTTTTAACACATGGGATGGAAACGGTGCTTTATTCGCAGATGTTTTATGTGATATTCTAATTTTGTGCATCAGTTAAAATCACAGCTAATGTCGACCCCTGTGTGCTCTCTCTCTAACCGATGATGCTTTTATGCTGGACTGATTTATCCTCAGGTGTGTGCTCAACTGGTTTGGCGACTGGTCCACTGAAGCGCTCTATCAGGTGGGTAAAGAGTTCACCAGCAAGATGGACCTGGAGAAGCCCAACTACAAAGTACCGGACTACATGCCCACCGTGTACGACAAGCTGCCGCAGCCGCCGTCCCACCGCGAGGCCATCGTCAACGGCTGTGTGTTTGTTCATCAGACGCTGCACCAGGTCAGAGAGCGGCTCTGCTCGAGTTAGAGCTGCACGATTAATCCTTAAAAGACCATGATCTCGATTCAAACACCCACACGATCGGATTTCTAAATGACAACGATTCTCCCGAGTCTATTAAACAGTTTAAAAAAGTGCTACCGGAACATTTAAACCTGTTCATACCTGACACAGAGAGCAGACCGTTACCAGAAACAGCTTCACAAACAGTCTTTTCAACTACACTATTATTTCTGTTATACAATCATTCATGTTATCACAGAAATACTGGCATGAAAGTTTATAGTTCGGATATAAACATTAATGTCTATGGTAGCGTTCAAAATAGAGCAAATCACCTTTTGAAAGTATCAAATAACCATTGTTGATTGCATTGGTTCACCACTAGGTGGCGACAAGTGACTTAAAAAAAGTTTGTCATTGAATCATTCGAGATTCGATCAAAAACACTGATTCATCCAGTAATGAAACAAGTGAAGTATTAATGAGTCATTGAATCATTCAGTCAAACCACTTTTTCATAATTTTTATATTTAAAAAAAATAAAAATAATAATAGATTTGTATATGTATGTATGGTATGTATGTGTGTATATATATATACACGTTACATTCATGCAAATTAAACACTTCTAAATAGACTGCAGCAATTAATATTTTTCTCGCAGCCTCTAATAAATTTAAAAAAAAAATTTTGTTAAGAATTGTGATCTTTATTTGAGACCAAAAAATCGTGATTCTCAATTTATCCAGAATCGTGCAGCTGTAATTTCAGTACACACTGTGATGCTTTATTTCTCTGTGTGTGTGTGTTAGGCTAACAACCGTCTGGCGAAGCGAGGCAGCCGCACTATGGCCATCACCCCGCGACACTACCTGGACTTCATCAACCACTACGCCAACCTGTTCAACGAGAAGCGCAGCGAGCTGGAGGAGCAGCAGATGCATCTGAACGTGGGTCTGCGCAAAATCAAGGAGACCGTGGATCAGGTGCACGCTTCACACCACATCACGCATGCAGATGCACCTGCTCGTTTAGCGTTATTAACCGTGTGACGTCACAGGTGGAGGAGCTGCGGCGCGACCTGCGGATCAAGAGTCAGGAGCTGGAGGTCAAAAACGCTGCTGCCAACGACAAGCTGAAGAAGATGGTGAAAGACCAGCAGGAGGCCGAGAAGAAGAAGGCAAGGGTCATCGTTTCAGTGCTCTTGTGCCGCTGCTCTTGTGAGTTAGCTGACGGGTGTTGTTTGGCTTAACAGGTCATGAGTCAGGATATACAGGAAGCGGTTTACAAGCAGCAGGAAGTGATTAAAGACAAGCAGCTGAGAGTGAAGCAGGATTTGGACCAGGTGGAGCCGGCCGTCATCGAGGCTCAGAACGGTACGGTTCGCTCTCCTCTGCGCTTCCTCTGCTGGGGTTGCTGTTTGACCAGATTCACTTTGCAAAAATCTGCTCATATTAACTAGAGGTCGACCGATAGTGGATTGTACCGATATCTAGGATGGACCAAACTGGCCGATACCGATTAATCAACCAATAGTTTTTAAAATGGACACTGAACGAAAACTTAAATAGTGCTTTACTATTAAAAAAAAAAAAAACACTACTGAATCATTACTAAGGATTACTATGATATTGCTAAGGATATTGTGTATATATACTCTTAAACTTTATTTGCTTCTATCTAGGGCTGCCCCTAATAGTGGACTAACCATTAGTCGACCAGAAGAGGCTTGGTCAACCAAAATTGTGTTAGTCGCTTAGTTGCAGAAAAAATAAAATGATTCTGAGGTTAGTTTTGAACAGCAGATGGCGCTGCATGCTTTAGAAACAGCTGTACTCTGCTCGTTTCCAAATGCACAATACACCATTTTACAGCCTAGGGTGAAGTCAGTACGTACATTAACTACGATTTGGAACAACTATAATGTAATTTAATGTACAACTATATGAATGGCGCTCTATGGCGTGGCAGGATTTTCTGTCGGCTGCAAAACCGATAAATCGGTCGACCTTTAATATTAAATACAGTATCAGTTTGAAATAGTTTTTGCTGTTAGTTGTGATTCACTAAGGAAATATTCACTGGTTTGAGGGCCCAGATGAGAACTGCTGAGTTTACGCTCCATATTTGAGAAACATTTGGATGATAATCAAAATGACTGTTTACATCTGCTCTAAAACCAGAAGCGCCACCTAGTGACCGGCTGTGACTGTCAGTCGCCAGAGACATCAGTGGATATTTCCTTCCCTTCTTTCTGCTTTCAGCTCTGTCTTGTGTTTGCCAGCGGTGTTCGGTGGTGTTTCACTGCGCTAACCTCTTCCTGTCTTCACTCTTTCCTCTGCTCACGGCTTGTGGCTCTTTTAGCTGTTAAATCGATTAAGAAGCAGCACTTAGTGGAGGTGCGATCGATGGCCAACCCGCCGGCGGCAGTCAAGCTGGCTCTGGAGTCCATCTGTCTGCTGCTGGGCGAGAGCACCACCGACTGGAAGCAGATTCGCTCCATCATAATGCGCGAGAACTTCATCCCCACAATTGTGAACTTTTCTGCTGATGAGATCAGGTGACTGACTGCGGGGTGCGGAGCGGCGGCCGTAGCGTGTAAAGAGGACCACCGTGCTCCGAGCTCTGATTCATGTTTATTTGTATAGCACTTTTCACGATACAAATTGTTGCAAAGCAGCTTTACAGAAAATTAAAGTTTCTAAATTTGACCCTGTAGCACAGAAGCAGTCATGAGTAGCACAGGTATATTTGTAGCAATAGACAACAATACATTGTATGGATCAAAATTATACATTTCTCTTTTATGACAAAAATCATTAGGATATTAAGATCATGTTCCATGAAGATATTTAGTACATTTCCTACCGTAAATATATCAAAACTTCATTTCTGATTAGTAATATGCATTGCTAAGAACTTCATTTGAACAACTTTAAAGGAGATTTTCTCAATATTTAGATTTTCTCAGACAAATATTGTCCGATCATAACAAACCATACATCAATGGAAAGATTATTTATTCAGCTTGATTGATTGATTGATTTATTAAGATGATGCATAAACCTCAATTTCAAAAAATGTACCCTTATAATTGGTTTTGAGGTCCAGGGCCATCTTATCAGTGGTGACTATGTCAAGACTTTCCTGTAGCTCAAATAGTAGAGCATGGCGCTAGCAACGCCAAGGTCATGGGTTCGATTCCCAGGGAAAGCAAGAGCTGATAAAATGTAAAAACTAACTTGAATGCAATGCAAGTCGCTTTGGATAAAAGCGTCTGCTAAATGCATAAATGTAAATGTGATGTCCATATGGCAGAAATGTACAGTAAAGTCATGTAGTTAGTTAATGTCATGTAATCAAAGAGACGGTGAACACTATTAACAGCAACGATTACATGTTGTGATCAAACTTATAGCCAAATTTGGTAGTTTTGTGTGTTGGTATGGTCATGTGACACGGTCCCTCTTTCCGGCGCCGCAGCCGCTCCGCTCCCCCGCGGGAACCCATGTGTCCTCACGGTCCTAAACCCCACACCTCCATTCCCTCTCTAGCGGTCAACTCGATTAAGAAGCATCATCTGGTTGAGGTTCGTGCTATGGCCAACCCTCCGGCAGCTGTTAAACTGGCTCTAGAGTCGATCTGCCTCCTGCTGGGGGAGGAAACTAATGACTGGAAAAAGATCAGACAAGTTATTATCAGAGACAATTTCATCTCCAGCATAGTCAACTTTGTCTCTGAGGACATGAGGTATAATCATCTCTTTCATATATCTTCCTCTCAGTATGAGACGGACACGTTGTTTCGTTTAGACGTCACGGCATGGATTCCCAAACCAGGGTTCATGAGTCAAAGAAGAGAGAATTAATCAGAAATGTAATGTTAGAATAAACTAAATCAAAATATAACACTAAAATAGTTTAAATTATATTAATTTTTCAAAATTGATGTATACATAAAACGAGCTTCCATTGATGTATGGTTTGTAGGGGCGTTGAAATGAATCGATGCATCGTGATGCAGACGTGGATGATTCTGCATCGATGCAGTAATACACCATAATCGATTATAGCCTACGATGTCATTTGCATAAGCGCTTGTCACGCGAGTATTAAAAATTCACTCTCTATTTTGAAATCTGAGCTTGGCTTTCTCCCGCGTATGGCACGTGTGTGCACTAGAGACACATGCGGCGGGCTTCATGGCACAGAATATGTGCGGAGACACGTGCGCATTACTTCCACTCGCTGTTATTTTAGTCTTTTACTTTAGATATGCTGTAATTTCTGCTGTTTGGAGTGCAGTACGTAATAGATGCATGAAACTCACGTACTGACAGACGTCCGCGTGTACTGTGTGTTTGTCCTGAAGCTCGTGGCTGCAGTTAAATGCACTTGCATCTAGCTTCATGATACAACATTGATGTAAACACTGTCAGTGTGTTTTCAGAACAGGACTAAACGTCTGATATGTGGAAATAAATCTGTGCATTAGTGTAAATGCAGTCTATTAAAGCTGCCAGTGTCTATCTCAGTAGGCCTAATAATCAAATGGCAATAAGGCTGGAAAAAAGACAAACCCATAACTGTGATTATCTGTAAGCTTTCAATACTTAAAGCACTCCAGATACTGAAAGTGCTTTGTTTATCACTTGTAGTTGTCTTTTCCCCCTTTTATTACTTTATATTTGCTTTTACGTTTTGAAGCTATATTTACTTTTAATTCTTAACAATAATGAATTATATATTAATTAATTAACATAATAATTTTTAAAAGTAGCCTGCTTATATAATCTAATAAAAATGCACAAAATAAATTTGATATAATCATGATGCATCGTGATATCGAATTGTTGACATGATTCAATTCGATTACGATTATCGTGAAACCAGTGCCGATTCACACCCCCAATGGTTTGTTATGATCGGACAATATTAGAAAATCTGGAATCTGAGGGAGCAAAAAATCTAAATATTGAGAAAATCTCCTTTAAAGTTGTTCAAATGAAGTTCTTAGCAATGCATATTACTAATCAAAAATGAAGTTTTGATATATTTACGGTAGGAAATTTACTAAATATCTTCATGGAACATGATCTTAATATCCTAATGATTTTTGTCATAAAAGAGAAATGTATAATTTTGACCCATACAATGTATTGTTGTCTATTGCTACAGATATACCTGTGTTACTCATGACTGCTTCTGTGCTGCAGGGTCAGATGTCATGTGACCATTAACGGACTATGAACATGTCAATGTCTTAAGTCATTGAAATTAGGGCTGTCAAGCAATTTAAGTTTTTAATCTAATTAATTGCATGATGTGCCATGTAATTAATCTAATCGCAAATTAATGCATGTCAATTAGTGCTGAGGGATTAGTTATTTGTGTTAAATGAGAAAAGCATTGAATAAACACTACAAAAATATCTTTAAAAACAATTAAATTAATACTCTAAATATGAAACCAAAAGTGCCAAGTAGCTGTTAATAATAGAGTCATTAATTCAACTGATTCATTCAGGAACGAATCAAGTGACTGTCTTTATGAACAAGTCACTGACTCCAACAGCGCTGTGTTGATCGAAGACGCTTCTGCTGTGGCTTTGATTGGAACTTTTCATTTGCAAATTGAGCAAAAACAGACAATAGTGGCAGTATCTCAAATTTAACAGAATATTAACTCGTTTATTGTAACAATAAATAATAAAAAATAGAATAGTTATTTTAGAGTAATAATAGAACAATAGAGTAATAGAACATGTGTTTGTTGGCTGGTTTTTATTGTATTTGTTATACTTGTTTTTTATTGTTTTTGCCATGAAAATAGTCTATGCTGATATGGCATTAAATAAAAATATACTACTGTCTCATGATGAAATCAAAGTCTGCTTCATTCTAACACGCTCTTCCTGCGTCCCAGCGACTCCATCCGTGAGAAGATGAAGAAGAACTACATGTCCAACCCCAGCTACAACTACGAGCAGGTGAACCGGGCGTCGCTGGCCTGCGGGCCGATGGTCAAATGGGCCATCGCTCAGGTACGACACTGACCGCTGAAGCTCTGCGTCTGAACGAGGTCTGCCTCTGCTGACCTCTGTCTTTGTGTTCAGCTGAATTACGCAGACATGCTGAAGCGGGTCGAGCCTCTGAGGAACGAGCTGCAGAAGCTGGAGGACGACGCTACAGACAACAAGACCAAGGCCGAGGAGGTGGAGCAGATGATCCGGGATCTGGAGGCCAGCATCGCGCGCTATAAGGAGGAGTACGCCGTGCTCATCTCTGAAGCTCAGGCCATCAAAGCTGATCTGGCCGCAGTGGAGGCGAAGGTACGACTGCAACACTCACTGACTGCAAACATTAATGAAATCGGCACATTTTAATGGGATGGAATATTTCTGCTCTTTAGAGGAAGTTGTTTATTCTGTTGTTGCCATTGAAAAGGTTTTAAATCAAATGAATCCAAATGTAGTTTCATGAAAATGAAACTTTAGTGCTACTGTTTTTTTTTAAAGATTTAAATCTGATTTTAGACATGAAAATAGCCAAAGATGATGGTGTTCAAAAATTAAGCCAACAAACAATTCTTTTCAATGCATTTCATTTCTTCCTCATTTGAAAGTCGCTTTGGATAAACATCTTTTAATCAATAAACGTGAATGCAGAACAGGAGAGACCATCAAATGCTCCTGTTTTAGGTTCAATTTGTAACTTTAATTGAACAGCACAAAATTCACAGAAGTGACCCTGGAGCACAAAACCAGTCATAAGGGTCAATTTTGTGAAAATGAGATTTATATATCACCTGAAAGCTGAATAAATAATCTTTCTTATGATAGGACAATATTTGTCTGAGATACAACTATTAGAAAATCTGGAATCTGAGGGAGCAAAAAAATCTAAATATTGAGAAAATCTCCTTTAAAGTTGTTCAAATGAAGTTCTTAGCAATGCATATTACTAATCAAAAATGAAGTTTTGATATATTTACGGTTGGAAATGTACTAAATATCTTCATGGAACATGATCTTAATATCCTAATGATTTTTGTTATAAAAGAGAAATGTATAATTTTGATCCATACAATGTATTGTTGGCTATTGCTACAATTATACCTGTGCTACTCATGACTGCTTCTGTGCTCTAGGGACATATATGAGCTTTGACTCTGTGTGATTTTTGAAGAACAATACGAGCACCTCTTGAAGCATGTTCACCTCCGAGCTTATTGTGCAGAAAGCTGCTGTTTACACAGCCATCAGAAGTTCCTGAGGGAAACCTGTGGTGGATTAGTCTTCTGGCTAGTATTCTCTGAACAACTGTTTAAGCTTGACTAGTCTTTAATCTCCTGGATTGGTGCAGGTGAACCGCAGCACAGCCCTGCTGAAGAGTTTGTCTGCTGAGAGGGAGCGATGGGAAAAGACCAGCGAGACCTTCAAGAACCAGATGTCCACCATCGCCGGAGACTGTCTGCTCTCCGCCGCCTTCATCGCTTACGCTGGTTACTTTGACCAGCAGATGAGACAGAACCTCTTCACCACCTGGTCCCATCACCTCCAGCAGGCCAACATTCAGGTATAATGACAGAGTAATGTGATAAAGCCACACTCAGTGCTTTAAATCCCTTCTGACCTGCACTTTCTCCCGTCCAGTTCCGCACGGACATCGCCAGGACTGAGTATCTGTCCAATGCAGACGAGAGGCTTCGCTGGCAGGCCAACTCCCTGCCCGCTGATGACCTGTGCACCGAGAACGCCATCATGCTGAAGCGCTTCAACCGGTGAGAGCCCAGACCGGACGCGGGATTATTGAAGGACTCTTGCTAGGGCTGTCAAAATAGCGGATTTTGCACTTAAATATTATCAATTTTCGAATGGCATTTGAATTTAAAAGGCGTAATTTCAGTTAGGGGGGGAAAAGCTTTTGGTTCGTCTCCAAGAGGGTGCATCGAGCAAAATGTTACTAATGCACGTTTATTAAAGCAATAAAATATTCGTAATTTGAATTTTTATTTGACAGCCCTAACTCTTGCTGATTCTCACACGTGTGTCGTGTTCCACAGGTATCCGCTGATCATCGACCCATCAGGTCAGGCCACGGAGTTCATCATGAACGAATTTAAAGACAAAAAGATCACCCGCACCAGCTTTTTGGACGATGCCTTCAGGAAGAACTTGGAGAGCGCTCTGAGATTCGGCAACCCTCTGCTGGTGCAGGTATGAGGCCATCCCTCGTCCTCTTATTATTACCGTAGAAACCGTCAGGGTCCGGACGTTTGCTCATTAATGCCTGTGTGTCCCTGATTCTCTGTCAGGACGTGGAGAGCTACGACCCCATACTGAACCCGGTGCTGAACAGAGAGGTGCGCAGGACGGGCGGCCGAGTGCTCATCACGCTCGGGGATCAGGACATCGATCTGTCGCCTTCCTTCGTCATCTTCCTCTCCACACGAGACCCCACGGTAATGCCCTCGTGCTTCACACCGTCTGTGAGAGATCAGACCAAACAGGGCTGCAGGATCAGGACAGAAATCACAACAGCTGGTTATGTCCCTTTATCTTCTTATTCTCAGTAGAATTAGGGCTGGGCGATAAAACGATAATTATCGCGATAATAATTATTCTCGATAAAACAATAGCAAGAGTTTGATATAATTGTAATGCTCAGATTTACAAATCGCCATCATTTACCATGGATTTACTGTAGTAACTCTAACTGCACCATGGTATTGTGGCAGAAATGTAGGATATTCATATGGAATTTTATTATATTATTATGTATTCAATGTATTAAAGGAGTAATTGAATATAATTACAGTATTTTTGATATAGCATTTGTGCATTTATACCAAATGTATTTAGACTACTGTTTTTCATACAAATATCTAGAAAGCATATAGTTGTGTTTTTATCATGGTATTGAGGTGCAGTATGTGTGGTTTTAACTGTTTATCATGATCTAAATGTGTGCTACTGTGGAAGACCAATGGTTAACTTTAAAACACAAGCAGTCAGAATCATTCCACTTCACTATATGAAAATGGTTGTTGTTTTTGGTAACGAGCATAACATTTACAAATGCATAACTCAAGCTACTGTCAAAAATGCATTTCTTAGAGACAAAACAAAATGTAATATTACTAATATTGCAGCCTTCACTGCAATCTGTGCTGAAGATACTCGTCAAAGTCAGGCCACACACTGATTCCTCATTTGAAATATCACTCGCATGCAGAAACGAAGAAATATTTTTTTTCTAATAAGATATTAACTTTAAGGAGAAGTAATTGGAAAAGTGTAAAGAATTCAAGAACGTGAAGTGTTTGTCATGTTCTGACCATAAAGAGTAGTTTAATTTAAAGAGTAATTAACCGTCTGGTTTCTACAGCTGTAACTTAGGAGCAAAAATCTGCCTTTAAACTTGAAAGAAATAAAGATTTGAAATGAACGGCTGAATTGTGACGTGTCTGCAGGTGGAGTTCCCTCCTGACCTTTGCTCTCGTGTGACCTTCGTGAACTTCACCGTGACCCGCAGCAGCCTGCAGAGCCAGTGTCTCAACGAGGTCCTGAAGGCCGAGCGTCCGGACGTGGACGAGAAGCGGTCGGACCTGCTGAAGCTGCAGGGTGAGCGATGGAGAGCGTCACAGGAAGTGCTGTCGGCTCATTAAGGAAGTGTTAATGTGGTTCTGTTGAATCTGCGCAGGTGAGTTCCAGCTGCGTCTGCGTCAGCTGGAGAAATCACTGCTGCAGGCCCTGAACGAGGTCAAGGGTCGCATCCTGGACGACGACACCATCATCACCACCCTGGAGAACCTGAAGAAGGAGGCGGCGGAGGTGACCAGGAAAGTGGAGGAAACAGACATCATCATGCAGGAAGTGGAGACGGTGTCTCAGCAATATCTGTCTCTGTCCTCGGCCTGCAGCAGCATCTACTTCACCATGGAGGCTCTGAACCAGGTCTGAGAGTGTGTGTGTGTGTGTGTATGTGTGTGTGTGTGTGTGTGTGTGTGTGTGTGTCTCTGTGTGTGTGTCTCTGTGTGTGTGTCTCTGTGTGTGTGTGTGTGTGTGAGAACTCTAGCTCATGCTGGGTCTGTCTCTTTCACAGATGCACTTCCTGTATCAGTACTCGCTGCAGTTCTTCCTGGACATCTATCACACCGTGTTATACGAGAACTCCAACCTGAAGAGCGTGAGCGACCACACGCAGCGCCTGTCTCTCATCACCAAAGACCTGTTCCAGGTGAGCACTGAAGGCCCTCACACCAAACACACATGCTCAGCACAGAGGAAGAGTCCAGACTGAGACAGATTCTCGTCTCTCGCCCAAAAACAGATTCATGTTTCCTGTTCAGGTAATAAAAGCACGCAGGGAAATAAACAACTAATTTAATGCAAACCTGCAATCATTAAATGACGCAGATACAGTCCATCTGACTCGATTTACTAGTGTTTTTGCTGCTGAATTTAAACGCATTTGACAATTAAAGCAGCTGTATGGAGTTTTGTGTGTTTTTGTGACTTTGGAGCCCCCTAACAGTGGAATAATTAGTGTTGCTGCTGTAAAGCAAGTTTTGGACCTGCTCAGCAAGCACACATACTCCCAGAACAGGCGTTTGGGAAAGAAACAGAAAACCGTGTTAGAAGTCCGTGTACAATCAGAACCATTTAAAAATAACTTGATAAGGGAGATAAATGTGCTGCTACTGCATTTTTTTTGCATCGTCTTGGTTTTGAAGGGCCTTTATTCAGGAAACATTTAGTGAGGTGTGGTGGTTCTTCTGTTCAGGTGGCGTTTAACAGAGTCGCTCGAGGAATGCTGCATCAGGATCACATCACGTTTGCCGTGCTGCTCAGCCGAATCAACCTGAAGGGCTTGACCAGGTACAAACATCAAGAAACTAAATGTTCAGATTTCTCTTTTCATTAATAAGGGAGTTCATCTCCACTCGAATTCAGAATTCTCTTTCTTTCTTTTTTAAACTCTTTTATTGAAAGAGCAGAAGCTGATTTCAGGCCTTTAGAGCTTTAACTCTGGCTGAGAGACGGTCTTGCTCACGATCAGAGCTGTGTTTGTTTGAGGATGTGCAGCTCAGATGTTTCTCCTCGTGTTTCACAGCGAGCCGTCATTTGATGCAGAGTTCCAGCACTTCCTGCGTGGGAAAGAGATCGTGCTGAGCGGGATGACCGTGCCGAAAGTCAAGGGATTGAGCAGCGAGCAATCCGAGGGCATGGTGCGCCTCAGCCGCCTGCCTGCGTTTAAAGACCTGGTGTCCAAAGTGCAGGCCGACGAGGTGAGCGTCTCTGCCTGTCCGTCCTGTATGTCTGTTCTTCACCGCAGAGCGTCTGAATGTGCAATGCCTTTCTGTCCTCCAGCAATTCTTCATGTGGATCGAGAGCAACTCGCCGGAGCTGTCAGTGCCTTACCTGTGGACCGAAGAGAAGACGTCCAGTGAGTACAATGCATTTTCACAAGCGTTTTTACATGCATTTTCACACATTTTCACAAGAAGTAGTTTTCACACGCAGCTTCCTGTGAGAGGCTGCAGGAGTGACGTGTTTGTGTGTCCTCAGCTCTGATCGGTCAGGCCGTCCACCAGCTGCTGCTGATCCAGGCGTTCAGACCCGACCGTCTGCTGGCCATGTCACACATCTTTGTGTCTAAAGTCATGGGAGAGAACTTCATGGCCATCATCGAACAGCCGCTGGACCTGGCCAATGTCGTGGACAGTGAGGTAGGGACGCGTGTCTGTGGTGTGCTGATGCTGCGATGGTGCGGCTGCTTCATTAGTGCTCTTGTGTGCAGGTGAAGCCGGGGATACCGGTGCTGATGTGCTCCGTGCCTGGATATGATGCCAGCGGATTGGTGCGGGATCTCGCAGCAGAGCAGAACAAACACATCACCTCCATTTCCATCGGTAAGAACCTTCAGCACATGTACAGCCAGTGTTGAGGGATTACTTTTTCAAGTTACTAGTAAAGTAATACATTACTTTTACATGTATGGTGAAGTATCAGAGTTACTTTTTGAAATCAGTTTCCCATTTATTCACTGACCCTGTGTGCGGTCCATCTTCAGGTTCTGCTGAAGGCTTCAATAAGGCTGACCGAGACATCAACACGGCAGTGAAGTCCGGCAGGTGAGCAGACCAGCTGACCCTTCACACTCCTAACTGTGCGTTCACACCGCCGCCGGCAACAGCGTCAAAATTCGCTCTGGCTGCCCTGCCAGCGACGCTGTAGAACGATTTGTTGACGCTCTGACGATCGAGCGCTTGGTCTTGTATTTAAAGGAGCCGCATAAAGGTTGATCTTGACCACAGACTGACCACAAGTAGGGTATAAGTGAAGTGACATTCAGCCAAGTATGGTGACCCATACTCGGAATTCGTGCTCTGCATTTAACCCATCCAACGTGCACACACACACCGTGAACACACACACACACACCGTGAACACACACCCGGAGCAGTGTCTTGCTCAAGGGCAAGTTTATAGGAGACGTTTAATAGCCTAGGTCTTTAATTAACATTAACATTAATTTGTGCGCAGCCTACGTTCCAAACTGTCCTGGTTGAAGTTTAGCCTAAATGCAATTGGTCAAATCGGTGGTTTTGAGCAAATGAATTGCATTTCTGCTGAAAAACTAGAGTTCTAGCGTGAAAATGCTTGTGGTCGGAACCAAAGTTTACAGAACTGCGTTCTCTGGAACCCTCTCAAGCGGAGGACTTCTACATTCCGATTGGTTGCCGCCCAACCGCGTCATAGCTCATTACCATAAAGTTGACCTGATTTCAACTCTCCTCGACGCCCTCACCGTCCAAGACTCGCCGGAGCTCGCCGCCGGCTCACATTGAAAATGAATGACTTCCGGTCACTTTGACGCTCTCGCCGGCGGCGGTGTGAACGGAATGTGATTGGTCAGGTCTGCTGGTCATGTGATCTGACGTGTGTTTGTGTGTCAGGTGGGTGATGCTGGAGAACGTTCATCTGGCTCCTGGTTGGCTGATGCAGCTGGAGAAGAAGCTTCACTCCATGCAGCCGCATGCCAGCTTCCGGCTCTTCCTCACCATGGAGATCAACCCCAAGGTCGCGCATCACTTCCTGTGCTCACTGTTGTGTTATCATAATGCGTTGTCTGACAGTTGACCGTGTCTCCCTCAGGTCCCTGTGAACCTGCTGCGGGCCGGACGCATCTTTGTGTTCGAGCCTCCTCCCGGTATGAAGGCCAATATGCTGCGCACGTTTAGCAGTATTCCTGTGGCGCGCATGTGTAAGGTGAGCGGCATGCTAACCGCTAGAAGTGAACCAGTAGCGTCTGTATCGTGATCACGGTACCGATTCCTGCAACACTGAATCTCTGGTGCATCGAATCTGAGTCACATTTACTTGATCTGTGTGATATTTGTGATAGGAAATCATCATAAGGACCATTATTTTTCAGCCTTTCTAGCGATCCCAGTGCTCCTGATAGTTATTAAACATCTACAATTATCTTTATTTGTAGGTTAATGATTAAGAAAAGAATTGGAGGAAAAGATTGCTCGGTGATTTTGCTTTGGAACCTTCAGAAAACTTTAACTCGATTTTTATCAGAACTGACTTTGCTGACTATCGACCTCAGATGGGTGTAGCTGTGTTTTGAAGGACTTTTAAAGGACAATGTAAAAATAGCTCATTTTTTAAAATGTTCATTGTGACTCATTTTGCCAGCCCAGGTCACACATAGTGGTATAATTCATATCTACTGTCAGTGTTTCCTCTTCACCGTTAATTCTCCATCTCCAGATTAATCTGACATGGGCTTTCTTGCAGTCGTTCGCTGGTGTTTGGTGTGATTTATTCATTGCTCACACTGTCTCTCTTCTCTCAGTCTCCTAACGAACGAGCTCGCCTGTACTTCCTCCTGGCCTGGTTCCACGCCGTCATCCAGGAGCGCCTGCGCTACGCTCCGCTGGGCTGGTCCAAGAAGTACGAGTTCGGAGAGTCGGATCTGCGCTCTGCCTGCGACACGGTGGACACCTGGCTGGACGATACGGCGAAGGTGACTATACGGCCCGGTCCTCTGCCCTGTTCTTCTCTATCTGTGTGTGAGATCTGAGCGTCTGTCGTTCTCCGCAGGGCCGGCAGAACATCTCTCCGGATAAGATCCCGTGGGCGGCGCTGAGGACACTAATGGCCCAGTCCATCTACGGAGGCCGCATCGACAACGAGTTCGACCAGCGGCTCCTCAACACCTTCCTAGAGCGTCTCTTCACCACCAGCAGCTTCGACAGCGAGTTCAAGCTGGCGCTTAAAGTGGACGGACACAAGGACATCAAGATGCCCGACGGCATACGGTCAGCGCAAACCCGTTCTGTTTCATTACCTTTGTGTCGTGTTCAGCTTTACAGAGAATGGTAAAATAAAAAAGTTTAAAACGAGAGAAATGAAAGGGATGGTTCACCCCAAAATGAGAACTCACCATCAAGTCATTCCAAACCCGTAAGACCTTCGTTCATCTTCAGAACACAAGTGAAGAGCTCTCTGTTCCTCCATAGACAGCAACACATCTGAAATGTTCCCAGACCCAGAAACATAGTAAGAACATCGATAAAACCGTCCATGTGACATCAGAGGCTCACCTTCAATTTTGCAAAGCTAGGAGAATACTTTTTGTGCGCAAAGAAAAAAAAACTAACAATTTATTCAACAATTCTTCTCCCTCGAGTTACTGTCTTCTGCCGTTTTGGAGAGTACCACGACGCATATGCGTGCTTTCCCCAGAACATCATCAGCATTGTTTATTTCAGCATGAGCGCTCTTTCTCCTGAATGTAAACAACGCTGATTACCGATTATTTTGACTGCAAAAGTGCATATAACTGCAAATGTGAGGCATCTTTATAACCCCAGTGAACGCAGAGTCCTGTTTGATTCATAATTGATGAATTTTGAACCATTAGCACTGTTATGTTCCTGTTTGTTTCTGTGACGCTGAAGCGATCTGTGCTGTATAAAGCGCTGTATATCTGAGTGTGACTGTGTTTGCTGTGACGCAGGCGTGAGGAGTTCATTCACTGGGTGGAGATGCTGCCGGACACTCAGACTCCGTCCTGGCTGGGTCTGCCGAGTAACGCTGAGAAGGTCCTGCTCACTACTCAGGGTACGAGCGTCTGTGGGACTGACTTAAAGACTGTTTACTCCTGAACTCTCTGACTCTTCTCGTCTCCATCTCTCTGTCTGTCTGTCTTGAGGTCATTCTGTCAGTTTCCACAGGCTTTCATCTTGTGGTTCTTCATCATCAGAGCACACCTCCTCGGCTGCGTATGCTAGAGTCGTTAGCGCTGTACGCAGCGGAGCGGGTGTCTTCTGTCTCCTCAGCCTCCAGTAGCTGTATTTCACTGCCGTCATGTCACCGGCTCTTTGTCTTGATGCTGTTTTCTCCTCCTCAGTTCAGTTCATTCCTGCTCAAATGCATGTCATCCTCAGCGATACCCTCGTCAACAACAGACGCTGGACTTGCCACGATGCCCCGCTTTCACTTTTTATTGGATATTTAGGGCTTAAGCACCGCAGTGCGAGGATCCTATTGGAATTGCTCAGTTCTCTTCTCCGAAACGAATCGCATTTTTGAGGGCCTGAACATGCTCAAAAACTCACGAAACTTTGCACACGCATCAGAACTGGTGAAAATGTACATCTGGTATGGGTTTCAGAATTGTGCATGGCAAAATGACTCGATAGCACCTCCTATAAAATTTTAACGAAGTGCCCCTCCCGCTACGTTTCACGTACATGTAGGAAACTCGGGACACACATGTAACACACCAATACCTACAAAAACGTCCCCTGGTATAACATCCGAAACCCAACAGGAAGTCAGCTATTTTGAATTTCCTATGATTTTTGTGCAGTTTTTGCCATTTTCAGGCCTCATACTTTAACAAACTCCTCCTACAGTTTTAATCGGATCCGCTTCACATTTGGTTTGTGTAATGTAAAGGCCTTTGCGACGCTAAATTGGGAAGATCTTGAGTTTTCGTCAAAGGGCGTGTCCCTGGCGGCCTGACAAATTTTGACGTTTTGCCATCAAACAGGAAGTTGCTGTAACTCAGCCACACAATATCCGATCTGCCCCAAACTTCACGTTTGATAAGAGTCCTGTCCTGAACACATCTAAAGGCCAATATTCATTCATAGTCATAGCGCCACCAGCTGGCAGTGGACAGTTTGGCACATATAAATGACTTGGACACATTCCGTCTATATTTACCACTTTAAATGCATATTGCCCACCATTCGTTGTTTTCCTGAAGCCACCGGGAGCCGGGTGCAAGGGCCCTTTCAATGCTGCTTGCAGCTTTAATTGAACTATAAATGAAACGCAAATTGAATTGTTGACCACTGAAATTCAAACAGCACTTCGAACAAAACTCTTCATTAGGTGACTGCACATAATTTAAATCTGTTCTATTCCTCTTCGTTCATATTATTTTCCTGATTCGCGAGAGTGTTAGCGGCATCAGACCGTGGCAAGTCTTCCAGTAATTCCTCGTCAGGGTTTTAGCACTTGAACCTCCTTATTAACACTGAGCCTGAACACTGTTAATTTGATCTCCCTCCTTCACTTCCTGTGGGCGTCTCCCTCCCGTACCTCACTTCCTGCTCCCGCGGCCGCTCCTTCCTCCCGCTCAGGCATTGACATGATGGGGAAGCTGCTGAAAATGCAGATGTTGGAGGATGAGGACGATCTGGCGTACGAGACGGAGAAGAAGCAGCGCAGCACGTCCTCGTCTGACGCGCAGCCAGCCTGGATGAGGACGCTTCACACCACGGCACGCAACTGGCTGCAGCTGATCCCGGAGTCGGTCAGCCAGCTCAAACGCACCGTGGAGAACATCAAGGTACGACCCAAGCCTCATTCACTTTCATCCAGAGTGACCCGTGTTGCGCTCAAGGTTTACATCGGATCAGTTCATTTGAGAAACATTGTTACGGTTTTGAATATTGCATAATGCTGAAGGCTTTGTATAGAAAATGAGGAGAGAACGTAGTTTTTATGTCATGTGAATAATCATGCAACCCTCTACACTGCCAGTAAATCACTCGCATATGCGACTAAATCTTCACTCTGGGTGACTAAATGTGTAATATTAGCCACTGGCTACGAATGCTCAGATTTTACTCGCCAGTGTGTGAGTTGGAGGCTCAGTTTAAGTTTAGCACAGATATATTTTCACTCACCGAACACTGAGCGCTTCAGAGCTTCACTCTCAGTCAGGCGATCTGTGATATTCTTCAGTTCATCTGAATGGATGCAGCGCACCTGTATTTGACGAACCGTAAACTCTAGTGTGACGCGCACGACTCGCCGTTGCTTTATCTCTCTCTCACACACACGTTCCTTTGGAATTCTTCAGCTTTTAAGAACTGCCGGGTTCTCCGGTCGTGGGCGGAGCTCATGCGCAAATGGCAATCTCATTGGCTGGAGCTCACTGTCCCTGTTTAGAGTTCAGTGCATCAGTTCGAGCTGACACACACAACCTGAACATTCATGAATCCAATTAATCCTTAGTGTGTTTTATATTGTTCTGACTAGAATTCGTATTATTACTATTATTATTATTATTATTATTACCTTATCTCATTATCTTATCAGGATTATTGTTAGGTGTCCCCCCCCATTCTACAAACACGGGGGTGTATAGGTTTGGTCCTTGGCTAGGGGTGGGTGATATGGCAAAAATATCATGATCTTTTTTAGAAATATCACGATTTTATCAGGATTCTTTGTCATGTTGGTTTTTCTATTTTGCAAGTTGTTTGAGCAGTGCAGCAAACTCATTTCCTATTACTTTCCTATTATAAAGACAAAGCCTTTCAAGGTAACAAAATATAAAAAGTATGGCAGATATTTAGGCCAAAGTGGGTGAAGAGAAAAATCATTGTCATTTATTTTATCTTTATTAAAAAATGAGAGCAAAGATGCAGATTACAAATACACACAATATACAAATAAAATAGTGTTTTATTTTCAGGTAGGTTACAATAAGTGTATGTAGCCGAGCATTCAAGAAATGAATGAACAAATATAAAAATAAAACACTATATAGACTGATTCCTATTAAAGCAACTGTATTAAAGTTTCTCTTCAAGAGTAATGAGTGATTGTTCTGTGTTTGGTGTTTTATTAACATAAAGGAATAATTCACCCAAAAATTAAAATAGGCTAGTGTTTTATTCTTATAACCTTCATTTACTCAAAAGTTGTTTTAAACCTGAATGAGTTTCCTCCTCCTGCTAAACATAAATGCTATTTTAAAGAAGGTGGAAACCCCAGTAGTTGTTGGTCCCTGGTGTGTTTCCTCCTGCTGTTAAAGTCCGTGTGCTCCAGCTACTGTTTGGTTACCAGCACAAGACAGAAATTAATACAGGTTTGGGAAACATGTGAGTGAATAAATAATGACAGAAATTACATTTTAGGGAGAACTATCCCTTTAATGACAGTCGACAGCATGTTTAGTTCTGTCCCTTTAAGAGCTGCTCCCATCTAATACACAGACACACATCCGTTTCTCTCAGCTGTTTACTTTCATTTTAGACATAACCAACTGGGTTTATACATAACCCTTGTGTGTTTGGACAGTATTAGCACGAAACATAACTTAGTTCAGTAATCAGGCGCTGTTTGATGGGCTTCTTAGTTTTTTGCTCAGAAACGGCGCACGTCAGACCAGCACGTGAATGAAACGTTTAACTAGTAAGGCTTTAAAGCAGATGCAGATAATGTAGTTGTGTGATTGTGAATAAGTGCAGTGTCCCGTGAGAGTGACTCTACCGCCGAGTTAGCACTGATGTGAATGTGTGGCGTTGTACAGTAGCCTACATTGATACGGCAGCGCCACAACTGCAGCTGATCGGATGTGCGCTGTTGCATGATCAAACTAACTTCTTCAAAAGCAGCTCAAGCACCCCCCGCCCCAAGCTGTGCACACCACTGAGTCTGCGAGAAAACTAAAACATGTACTAGCCAATGGGGATTCAGTTGCCAAGGTGTCTGTAGAGGGTTGTGATGATTTAACAGTCACTACCTTGATGGCAGTTCAGATTGTGGCCGTCATAAACACAGATTGAGCGCTCAGCGTTTGGTCTTTGACGGCTCATGCAAGCGTCTTCTCTTCCCAGGATCCTCTGTTCCGGTTCTTCGAGCGCGAGGTGAAGATGGGCTCGCGGATGCTGCAGGATGTGCGTCAGGATCTGACCGATGTGGTGCAGGTGTGCGAGGGCAAGAAGAAGCAGACCAACGACCTGCGCTCGCTCATCAACGACCTCGTCAAAGGTGAGTCCGCGGAGTGACCTCTGACCCTTCAGATGTGTGTGTGCTGGGTCACTGACACGCGGTGGTGTCTCCGCAGGTATCCTGCCCCGCAGCTGGTGCCGCTACACCGTCCCAGCGGCCCTGACCGTCATCCAGTGGGTGGCAGACTTCAGCGATCGCATCAAGCAGCTGCAGCAGATCTCGCAGGGAGCGGCCAGCGGCGGCGCTAAAGAGCTCAAGGTGCAGTGACACAGATCCAGAGAACAGCAGCTCACACGCTTCAGCCACAGCAAACTGACTCTGCATTGTTTGACTGCATGTCAGGGTTCGAAGATGATCGGTGCTTTTTCTGTAACAGAAACAGTGCTTGAGAAAGGGTTGTCAGGTTGGGAAGATGAAGTAAATCACTGGAAATGTTTTGATTCAAAAGGAAAGCTCTGATTGGGGGATTTAAACTCAACTGGCAACCAGGAAAGCTTGTTACCAATGTCACATTAGTTTCTGTAACGCTTTATACAGTACAATACAGATTGCTTCAAAGCAGCTTTACAGAGACAAGCAAGAAAATGGTGATTCGGTGACGCAAACAGCTGTAAAACAGCTCTAAACAGTAGTATACAGTCGTCATGCAGATGAAATCGGTTAATTGTTGATTCAGTTCAGTGTAAAGTCCATCAATTCTGGAAAGAGGTTGATTCATCTATGAAGCAGCTCTGGAAAAAGCAGTGGCCTCATCATCAGCTCTGTTCAGTTCACTTCCAATAATGCATTCGATAATGTTTCCAAATATTAAGTGTCTCTAACTGAATAATTCATCCAGTTCCATCCAAGATGATGCAAATGCCAAATTAAAACGAAATTAATCCTGTTTTCAGGATTAATATTCGGCAGCAGGAAAATATCACAGACAATTATGTCTAATAAATCAAAAGAAGCGTGATTTATCATGCAGCCGTCTCTGAACTGAACTGACTTGATCTGAATAATGACACTGTTGTCTTTTAGAGCTGCTTTACAGCAGAATCTGAACTAAAACAGTTGAGTTTCCATCATTATTTCCCTGGTTATCACAGCGAATCTGCTAGGACTCTATCTGGATTGTATAAAGCGCTATAGAAATAAAGCTGACTCGACTAGAGCAGCTTAGACTCCGGAGACTCGGGGCTTCCTCTTCAGCTTTCTAAGTGTTGTTCTCCTGCAGAACATCCATGTGAACCTGGGCGGTCTGTTCGTGCCGGAGGCCTACATCACGGCCACACGGCAGTATGTGGCTCAGGTCAACAGCTGGTCTCTGGAGGAGCTGTATCTGGAGGTGAACGTGACGTCTGCACAGGGAGCAGCGCTGGACGCCTGCAGCTTTGGCATCAGAGGTGAGCGAGCGGCCCGAGAGAGAGAGATGATGAGCGTGTCCGTGTCTGCTGGAGTCTGAGCGCGTTCTGTCTGTCTCTGCAGGTCTGAAGCTGCAGGGGGCCACCTGCACCAACAACAAGCTCTCGCTGTCCAACAGCATCTCCACAGAACTGCCGCTGACGCAGCTGCACTGGATGAAGCAGAGCAGCGCCGAGAAGAGAAACATGGTCCGTCCGCTCGCACATGCTGCTCTCCTTTAGTTTATTTCACACAAGAATAACATAAATACAGTAAAAACAAAACAGAAGTGCAATCCCTTTACTGTGCAGAAAGACACTGAAAACCCAAAGGGCTTATTTAGAGCCTCCACCTAAACCATAAAGAGAACAAAATCAACAACTCAGGAAGTTAAGAGCGCTAAATTACAACAACAAATGTGACCCTGGACCACAAAACCAGTCATAAGGGTCAATTTTCCAAAATTGAGATTAATACATCAAACGCTGAATAAATGATCTTTCCATTGATGTATGGTTTGTTATGATAGGACAATATTTGTCTGAGATACAACTATTAGAAAATCTGGAATCTGAGGGAGCAAAAAAACTCCCAAGAATCTAGTCGTGTGCACTTGAGGCGACTCGATAGTCATTTTTGATAAATCCTTAGGGTATCATTTTTTACCACTAAAATAATCAACCCTGATTTAATTTTTTTGATATTTAAAGATAATTGAAATGAAACCAGATAGCATAAGCAATTCGAGCATCACTTGCATTGTTCCTCGGTGAAGTAGAGCCTGATTGCTGGTGTGTGTCTGTTTGCTGCAGGTCACGCTGCCCGTCTATCTGAACTTCACACGCACCGATCTCATCTTCACCGTCGACTTGGACATCGCCACCAAGGAAGACCCGCATCACTTCTACGAGCGCGGCGTCGCCATCCTCTGCACCGAGTAGATGCTGCTGAAGCAGTCCCTAACCTTTACTACTCCTTCCTGTTCGTGTAGCGAATCATAGCTCTGCATGTCATGTGTTTAACTGGGAAGGGGTTCGAGAGCCAGAAGCACGTTTGAAGATGGATTGTGTTCGGCTTTCTGAGGCACATGTTTTAACGGAACAGATGGGGATTGTGTTTTAGATGGAAAAATGGAAGTTGGTTCAAGTTTTGCATGATTGATGGCTTCTAATAAAGCTCATTTAGATTAAACCTTCCTACAGTGTGTTTTATGTGTCCAATATGACCCTGGAGCACAAAACCAGTCATAAGGGTCAGGAAATTCAGATTTATACATCATCTGAATCTGAATAAATGATCTTTCCATTGATGTATGGTTTGTTATGATAGGACAATATTAGTCTGAGATACAACTATTAGAAAATCTGGAATCTGAGGGAGCAAAAAAATCTAAATATTGAGAAAATCTCCTTTAAAGTTGTTCAAATGAAGTTCTTAGCAATGCATATTACTAATCAAAAATGAAGTTTGATATA
>NC_136748.1:31485118-31505118 GCF_936440315.1 Barbus barbus
TTTTGTACAGGTCAGTGGTTCATAAGTGATCATTAGTGGTTGCTGCAGTGTTTTTCATCAGTTGATCTGCATTAGTAGATTCACAGCTATATCATTCTATTCTGTGATTGGTGTGTTTAAGGATGTTTTGATGCTGGTTTTGGCAAAACTCTAAACACAGTTCTCTATATTACACACATCTGTCAATACTCTTCTGTGTCACTCCACTGCGCTCTCAACAAGCCAAACACATCAGAACACTGCTGTACTATTTAGTTTGGCGTGTACAGTTACTGTAATTTAGAAGAGAGAAAATAGTTTTGAAAGAAGTGTTTGCTTTTGCAAGATGTGAGTGACGTTTTGTGGTTTTATGTGTAGAGTTTTGAGAAATGGAGCAATAGTTTTAAGAACTGTAAAATGTGACTGATCAGGTGTCAGCTGTTAGCTGCTGGTTTCAGTGATTAGACTCGAACCTGAGCTGAGGATCAATAACCCATATCAACAGAGTTTGTGTTCAGATAACTGTGTGTGTGTGTGTGTGTGTGTGTGTGACATGAGGACACTAGGGCCCTATGTTTTATATTTTTATTTCCGTTTTTATTACATTTTTTCAGTTTGAATTTTTCTGGACTCCTTTTTAATGGTCAAATTAAATAGTATTAATCAAAAAGCATGTCTAATTAATTAAAATCATGAAACTTATACAATTTAACATTAATTTATTAAAAGTGAATGTTTAGGGCCGTATGAAATGTTTTATTTTTTTCTCACCTTGTTTTGTTACCAAATTCTGTGTTTTAGCATGTCTAATTAACTATGTTCGTTTATTCTTACAGTAGCCGTATGAAATATTTTCCCTTCAGAAATTCTGTTGTGTATTTAACTTTTACTGGTTATCAGATGAAAGCATAAAACATTGATTTAATTTAGATTTTAATTAATGAAAGTTAAACATTAACATTTTTGGCAAATAAAGGGGATTTACTATTAAAATATTTAGATTATTTCTTAAATAAAGTTGTATTATTTTTTAACGGTAGTAGTAGTATTACGTACAGTCTGCTAAATAATAGTAATATAGCCTATTTCTGGCACAATGTCTTTAAGTTAAACCGAACCTTTATTTTGACGGGTTGCCGTGAAGACCTTTAAAGTTGTGTGTATATAATATGACGCTAGTTTTACTCAAATGAAATGGTAAAATGCTGATAAAGTGTGTCTCAGATCAGTTCTGGAGATGCTGTTCACGTGTTTATCTCCTCATTGAGACGGCAGACGCTGAAATCACGTTAGTAAACGAAACCACGTCTCCATTCATACAGAGACACGCAGAACATGCAGGATTCAGATTTAAATCCACTTCTGCAGCTTAATATTTACAGATACTAGTCCATATCACGATTTGATTTAAGTGTAATGACCTACTTTTGATTAATTCATCCAAACTTTGACAAATTCCGTGACATTCGGTGTTAAACTGTTAATTCTGTTTTAATGACTGGATTCCGTGATTCTGTCTGCGTTTTCTGCATCGCGGAAATTATAGGGCCCTAGGACATAAATGTGTATAATGACACAGGTATGACAGGTATTACAAGGAGAAGGTGGTTTATGAGGACATTGCCTCGTGTCCCCACTTTTCAAAACACTTATAAATCACACAGAGTGAGTTTTTTTTGAGAAAGTAGAAATGCAGAAAGTTTCCTGTGAGGGGTAAGTTTAGGTGTAGGTGATAGAAAATACAGTTTGTATATTATAAAACCATTACACCTATGGAGAGTCCCTACCATTCACAAAAACAAGTGTGTGTGTGTGTGTGTGTGTGAGTGTGTGGCAGCGCTGCAGGTGTTCATCTCTCTGTGTTCTCTGCAGGCCGCTGATCTGAGCAAGCCCATAGACAAGAGGATCTACAAGGGAACGCAGCCCACGTGCCACGACTTCAATCACCTGACGGCGACGGCGGAGAGCGTGTCTCTGCTGGTGGGCTTCTCCGCCGGACAGGTGCAGCTCATCGACCCCATCAAGAAGGAGACCAGCAAACTCTTCAATGAAGAAGTGAGTGTCGTAGGGCTCTGGGAAATAGACTGTTTTTACGTGTTCCACAAATTCAGTTTGAATTGTTCCCAGATTCTGTGTTTCCTGTTTTCCTGGATTTCAGTTTTAATGGTTTAATTCAGGTTTAATAATCCAAAAGGATGGCCCTAGGAAAGTTAAAAAAAACAAATTCCAGACATTTTGTGTCTGTTTTAATTGTTCTGGATTTTGTTTTATGATTTAATGCAAGTTTATTATCCAATGAAGTTGATCAGGTCCTATCTGACAGAAATTGCGTAATATTCCTTCATACAGTTTATTAAAACTATAGTGTATTATAATTACTTTCAGAAGTACTTTCTGCTGGGTGATATGGTCAAAACAATTATCGCAATTTTTGTTCATATAAGTGAATATCGATAATTATCACAATAAATGTTAAATTTGTATTTCTTTCAAGTTTAAAGCCAGTTTTTTGCTCCACAATGAAAGTTGTAGAAATCAGACCGTTAAATTTACTTAATCTTAATAGAAAAATTAATTTCTTAGTTTCTGCATGTTCTAATGAGTGATATTGTTTCAAATTATGAAATAGGTTTGTGTTGCCTGATAATATTAATTACTTTTGTCTTTTAGAAATTTGTTAGTACTAGTAGCTTGAGTTAGGATGCAGATGCAAATTTGTTCATTATCAAAATCAGTAATATCTGTCAAGTTTTTTTTATTAACCATTGTGCTTCCACAGTAGCATACATCTAGTTCTTGATAAACACGGTTAAAACCACACATATAGCACATCAGTACCATGATACAAATATAACTAAAACAGTAGTCTGAATACACTTAGTATAAATGCACAACCGCTATAGCTTAATCATAAAAAGTGCTGTAATTATATTCCATTACTCCTTTAATACATTTAATGTAATACAATTGATGTAACTGAAAGCAGTGCCTCTAGCTATGTTTCCATCACCCTGTTTTTATGCTCATTCTGAAGTATCTCATCAGAAACAAGTGATGGAAACACCAAAATCCCTTAATTTGCAGAAACGTTTTAATGTTCGCTTGAGGTGGTTTTTGATTTGTGCAAAAAAGGGTTAATGCAAATAATGGGAGATGGAAATCAGTAGTATTTCTGTATAATTGTGTTAAACGACTGCGTTCCCAAACATCAGCATCCGCCTCAGAAAGCAGTGACAGTATTTATTGTGTTTATCTGCTCGCTCTGAGACGCAAGTCATTCATCAGATATGAACATTATTATATTCAGTGGCTTCAACTACTGTTCTTAGTGATGCATTGTGCCAGTGTTTCAGGAAGTGATGATTGTGTTCTCTTTGACTCGTTGGATGATTATTCGCTAATGTTTTATGCAATATTTTGCGCATAAGTTAAATTTGCAAATTTGGACACATTGATGATAATCATCCGCTCTAACTAACCCATGTCTTCTCTGTCTTGTGTTTTCTCCTGAACCGCTCAGAGACTGATAGATAAGTCTCGGGTCACGTGTGTGAAGTGGGTCCCGGGCTCCGAGAGCCTGTTCCTCGTGGGTCACTCCAGCGGGAGCCTGTACCTGTATAATGTGGAGCACACCTGCGGCACCACGGCGCCTCACTACCAGCTGCTGAAGCAGGGCGAGAGCTACGCCGTCCACACCTGCAAGAGCAAGTCCACGCGCAACCCGCTGCTGAAGTGGACGGTGGGTGAGGGCGCGCTCAACGAGTTCTCCTTCTCGCCCGACGGAAAGTTCCTGGCCTGCGTGAGTCAGGACGGATTCCTGCGCGTCTTCAACTTCGACGCGGTGGAGCTCCACGGTACCATGAAGAGCTACTTCGGCGGCCTGCTCTGCGTCTGCTGGAGCCCCGATGGGAAGTACATCGTGGCCGGCGGCGAGGACGACCTGGTGACCGTCTGGTCCTTCGCAGACTGTCGTGTGATCGCCCGCGGACACGGACACAAGTCCTGGGTGAGTGTGGTGGCGTTCGACCACTACACCACCAGCGTGGAGGAGAGCGAGCCCATGGAGTTCAGCGGCAGCGACGAGGACTTCCAGGACCAGATGCACTCGGGCCGTGAGCGAGCCAACAGCACACAGTCTCGGCTGTCCAAGCGCAACTCCACAGACAGCCGGCCAGTCAGCGTGACCTACCGCTTTGGCTCTGTGGGGCAGGACACTCAGCTGTGCCTGTGGGACCTGACGGAGGACATTCTGTTCCCGCACCTGCCGCTGTCCCGGACGCGGACGCACACTAACGTGATGAACGCCAGCAGCAGCGAGGGCTCCAGCTCGCTCCCGGCGCCGCTGCCGCGCTCCAACAGCCTCCCGCACTCCGCCGCTAACAGCAAGAGTGCCGCCTCGGACAACCCCATCGCCACCGGCGTCAGCAAGTTCGCCACGCTCTCGCTGCACGACCGCAAAGAGCGGCACCCCGACAAAGACCACAAGCGCAACCACAGCATGGGCCACATCAGCAGCAAGAGCAGCGACAAGCTCAACCTGCTGGCCAAAACCAAAACGGACCCGGCCAAGACTCTGGGCACGCAGCTGTGCCCGCGCATGGAGGACGTGCCGCTGCTCGAGCCGCTCATCTGTAAAAAGATCGCGCACGAGAGACTCACCGTGCTCATCTTTCTAGAGGACTGTATAGTCACCGCGTGTCAGGAGGGATTTATTTGCACGTGGGCGAGACCCGGCAAAGTGGTGAGTTAAGACGGGCGATATGGGGTTTAAAATATATCACAATCATTTCTAGGGATGTAACGATTCACTCAACTCACGATTCAATTTTCTCACAATTTTTTTTTTTTAACAAAATTAGATTAAAAACATTATACAGTAAATGAGAGGGTTAGGGTTATAACAAAACTAAATTGAAAAAAAAAAAAAAAAAAAAAATTAGCAAGTAACAAATAAAAGAAATATCTTCTTATAAACAAACTAAGGCTTTGTCTGTGCTCTTTCCATTTAAAATGAGAGGCAAACACTGCATTTTAATCATGATGCAGTTTTTTTATCTAAATTAGACTGTATCATTTCTAAATTTGAAGCAAAACAGAATGGTCTGACTTCAGTTTTGTGAAACTATACTACATAAAACACATCTGAAGGAAACGGAGCTGAATGAGACGCAGATTCACTCTCTGCCAGCAGGTGGCGCTTATGAACAGCAATGATACAGTGTTTCCTTGGTTACCGCTGTAAACAAAGCGCTTATGAACAGCAATGATGGTGTTTCCTTGGTTACCGCTGTAAACAAAGCGCTTATGAACAGCAATGATAGTGTTTCCTTGGTTACCGCTGTAAACAAAGCGCTTATGAACAGCAATGATACAGTGTTTCCTTGGTTACCGCTGTAAACAAAGCGCTTATGAACAGCAATGATAGTGTTTCCTTGGTTACCGCTGTAAACAAAGCACTTATGAACAGCAATGATACAGTGTTTCCTTGGTTACCGCTGTAAACAAAGCGCTTATGAACAGCAATGATAGTGTTTCCTTGGTTACCGCTGTAAACAAAGCGCTTATGAACAGCAATGATACAGTGTTTCCTTGGTTACCGCTGTAAACAAAGCGCTTATGAACAGCAATGATACAATGTTTCCTGCCGTAAACAAAGCTGCTCTTATGAACACTGCTTTAATATGCATTGTTCCAAGGCAAGATGAAAAGAAAATACCACGTAAACTTCTCTAAAGACAATCAGTTCCCCTCAGAGATACAGTCATATAAACTCCTACTCTAATTGTATCGCGACGTGTTTGTCATCTCAACCGATTTGAATCGTCACAGATTTGAATTGATTTTTGACCGGCTCGCGGTTCATCGTTACATCCCTAATAATTTCTGGTATTTATTGTGATAACGATATCAGTGGCGATAATTCAGGGAATCTTATGCATCCTCCAAGAGATATATATATATATATATATATATATATATATATAGAGAGAGAGAGAGAGAAAAAAGTATTATCTTTCCTATTTTTCCCTTGGTGTTGTGAGCATTACTGAATACACACGTAATGTAATGACTGTTTAATTCATCCTGGAAGCCGGAGGGCGCTCTTGTGCAGAAACTACACATGCATCGCAGAAGTAAAAGCACTGACAACCCTCCAGGAAATCCATTATATGGACAAAAGTATCCAGTTATCACTGAATAAAATGCAGGTAGAGAAATTTTGGAAACTTGAAGACAGTGAACATACGATTGTGGCAATATATGGTTTATCTGTGTTTTTCAAGCAATCCCTTGGGTATTTTTATAAGGATAAGTATATTTATAATGTAATGCTAATCGACAGTCTTTATCACTGTATATAATACTATAAAATAGTATGATTTCTCCCTCATTCTGTGATATGAAACCACGTCTGATCACAAAGTTATTTCAAACACTTGACTGATGTTAAGTTAATTTGGAGATAAATGTCAATAAATGATATCTTGGACAACAGGCTTATACACATGCCAAACTGTGCTACATTTATTCAAGGCTCAGACTGATTGTTTGTGCACTGTACAGTCCTGACCAAACCAGATCCATATTATAGAAGAAGCTCCTCGTTCAGCGATACACTCCTCCTCAGTTTCTCGTCTGCCTTCCACGAGGTCACACACACAAATGTGTCAACAACTAGACTTTATCGTTATTATCACGGGGAGAATTTCTACCGCTATATCGCAAACGATAAGATATCGCCCATCCCTAATGGGGAGTTCCTTTCTGCTCTCGGCCGACTTCCTCCGCATTCACGGTCGGTCGAGGGTCGCTGAGAGCTAGGGTTGTGCTGATAGATGATAGTCAGAGAGATCGCCTGTGGCTGATGCCACTGACCATAGCAAGACCATTATTATTATTATCAGGCTACAAATACTACCTAATTAACATTAGGGATTATTTGTTCCATCATATTTCTTTTTACGCCTTTTTACAGTGTTGCGTGTTATAACCAATCACACACGATTCCGTTGAGTTTATGAACGCAGTGGCCAATCAGAGGCGTTCAGATGAGTCATCGCTGAGACACCGGAGTTCTGTTTGAGCTCTCTCGTGATTTCTCTCATCGTAAACAGCAAAGTGCAGATGTGCGTGCGATGTAAGTATAAGAGATGTATTCCTCATACAGCATAGGCAGCTTCACTGATTATAACGGGAGTGTTTTTTAAACCACATCAAATCTACTTTGGTAATGTAGATGTCCTGTGCTTGTTTTCTGTAGCTGCTGTTTGAATTACTGAGGAAATGTAATCATTATAATTAGTAACTTACAATGTTTCTATTAAATGATCATGTTAAATACAAATTCAGAAAAACATTAGGCTGCTTTTAGACTTGCACTGGAGTTGGTTCGCTTTCCGGCAGTCAGGCTAAGTAAGTAGATTAGCTGGATAATATCATGTATCGGCGATCTCACAGGTTGACGATATAACAATTAAGCATATCGCCCGATACTACTGAGAGCATTTCTCCGTCAGCGTTGCATTAAAGGATCCACGGGACCAGGGTTAGGAACTTCAGCGGCATAAAATAGCCACCATGTTAAGAACTAGTTTGGCAGTTAGCCACGAGGTACAGTTGGGCAAAACAGTATTTATTCAGCCACCAATTGTGCAAGTTCTCCCGCTTAAAAAGATGAGAGGGGGGAGGGGGGGGGGGGGGGGGGGGGAATCCAGGAAATCACATTGTAGGATTTTTAAAGAATTTATTTGCAAATTATGGTGGAAAATAAGTATTTGGTCAAAAACAAAAGTTAATCTCAATACTTTGTTATATACCCTTTGTTGGCAACGACAGAGGTCAAGCGTTTTCTGTAAGTCTTCACAAGGTTTTCACACACTGTTGCTGGTGCTGTAAATATTAGATTTATATAGCAGCATTCCCACATTACAGAAGCAGTAACGCAGTGGACTGTAGACATCTGCCCAGTCCAGAAACACTAATTATTGCAGTTGCATGTCACGATACAGCAGAGACAGCGTAAAATTGAGTAAACAACATAGAAAATGAATAGCATAAACAAACAGACATCAAGAGTAGAAAATGCAAGACAGATAACATGTAACAAAAAAACTTTGAGAAAGCATTACAGCTGGTTTTACAGGAGCTGGAAAGTGTCTAAAGAAGCATAGACTGGTAGAGTTGGGCAAATCAGTCTTACTTTTCTGATTCAAACTGCACCAATCTACCTTTTTACAACTGACTTTAAAAGTTATAACCAGTCTTGAAGAAATCTAGACTAGCTAAGAGACTAGTCTAAGCAGCTAATGCAAGCGGCCCCGGTATTAGGATCAATATTAGGATCCAGATGTCCCTCTGAAATGGGAAGCGATAGCGTAGTGACACCATAGACATTCACTTTAGAACGCTTCAAACCAGACGCTGAGAGTTTTGAGAGTATATGTATGATTCTAGCGGAGTCTCTTGTTGAGTTGAGGCTTTGGTGCAGAGCTTGTTTTCATGGTGAACGCTATGTGTTGAGCGCTACGAGACCGTATCGCTAGGTCTTTAATAGGGTTGGGTATCATTTGAATTCGATTCCAATTCAGATTCTTATCGATTCCAATTACAATGTGGTTAAAAAAAAAACATTTAGATATCAAACAACAAAAATGAACACCATGAGCAAAAATCATCCGGCTACAGAAAAACTGGACCCGATTAAGAGCTGTTTGTGTGTAGAACAGAGCTGTTTGTGTGTAGAACAGAGCTGTTTGTGTGTAGAACAGAGCTGTTTGTGTGTAGAACAGAGCTGCATGATTCTGGATAAATTGAGACTCTGTTTTAATTTTTTTAAATGGAGGTTGTAGTTCTCACAATTCTGAAGAAACATTAGACAACTAAACAAAATCACATGGAATTTCTGAATGGAATGATTCAATGACTCACTCAAGATTGATTCATTACTGGATGAATCAGTGTTTTTAAATGAATCTCTTGAATGATTCAAAGACAAATACATATTTAACAGCCCTTTTCACCACCTAAAAAAAAGATGCACACACAGGAATTGAAATTTTAATTTTACATGTCAAGTCAGTATTATTTGTATAGCACTTTTAACAATGCAAATTGTGTCAAAGCAACTTTACATCGGCTTGATATAGAGCTGGGTGGCTTTATATCAGCTTTACAGTATTTAGACGGAGAAATAGTGTCATTCTCCTCTGGCCAGAATAGACCAGCAGTTTAAATCTAGGCTAAAGCAGAGTCAGATTGTGCAGAGGACTCATCTGGTTCCTGTGGTCTTGTCCTGATGGCCGTCTTGGAGACAGGGTCTTCACTGGGGGTCAGTCTCTGGGGCTCATCTAGGTGTCCTGCTGTAGAGGTCATCTCTAGGTGCTGATCCACCATCTGATCTGGATACAGTCTGGATCTGGGTGGCTACGGTCACCTCGGAATAAGAAACAAACAGACTAATATTAGCGTAGATGCCATTCTTCTAACGATGTAACGAGTACATCAGGTGTTTTGGGAAGTGTTCCTGGTTCCGGTTGACCTAATTAATGCAG
Source organism: Barbus barbus (assembly GCF_936440315.1). Classification (NCBI taxonomy): domain Eukaryota; kingdom Metazoa; phylum Chordata; class Actinopteri; order Cypriniformes; family Cyprinidae; genus Barbus; species Barbus barbus. The sequence continues at coordinate 31,494,649 of NC_136748.1, forward strand.
CCTAACAATCCTTTAACAGATTTGAATTATAGAAATGCTATAGTGTGTTATGTGTAAACCAGGTTAAAGAGATGGTCTTTAATCTAGATTTAAACTGACAGAGGATGTCTGCTTCCAGAACAGTGTTAGGTAGATTGTTCCAGAGTTTGGGAGCTAAATAGGAGAACGATCTGCCGTCTGCAGTTGATTATGATATTCTAGGTATTATCAAACAGCCAGAGTTTTGAGAACATAGCAGACGTGGAGGACTATAATGTGATAAGAGCTCACTCAAGTACTGAGGTGCCAAACCATTCAGGGCTTTATAGGTAATTAACAAGATCTTAAGATCTATCCGATGTTTAATAGGGAGCCAGTGCAGTGTTGACAGAACTGGGCTAATATGGTCATACTTCCTGGTTCTAGTAAGAACTCTAGCTGCTGCATTTAGAACCAGCTGGAGTTTATTAAACGTGCAGAGCAACCACCCAATAAAGCATTACTATAATCTAACCTCGAGGTCATGAACGCATGAATTAATGTTTCTGCATTTGACATTGAGAGCATAGGTCGTAATTTAGATATATTTTTAAGATGGAAAAATGCTAGAAACATGTTTTTCAAAGGAAAGATTGCTATAAAAAAGTACACCTAGGTTCCCAACTGAAAAGTTTTTGGTCCAATAATTAACACCTAGTAAGAATTTGCTAGTCATCCAGTTTTTGATATCAACTATACATTCTGTTAGTTTTGCAAATTGTTAAGTTTCATCAGGTCACGAAGAAATACAACAAGTACCCGATTCTGGAATTGGAATTGATTTTCGATTCCCAACCCTAGTCTTTAACTACTTGATTATGACTGTGATCTGTATGATTGGCTTCGTTCAAATATCTTTTCTTCCTTTTTTCCAGGGGTTGTTGTCATCCCAAAACCAAGCCAACTCTCCCAGTGGAACAGTAGTATAGCCAGGATATTTCTGCTGCTATGAGATGTGCATCACGCCGCTCAGAACGCCGTGTTTTTCCTCTTTCTGTCGTTCTGGAGGCCCGTGTTCGCAGAGATCGTGCAGAATCTGTGCATCCGCAGGGTTCCTTCCATTGCTTCTGTTCTCCCAGAGTATTTATTTGAATTGTTTTGTTGTTTTCACTCTCAAATGCATCTCACTGTATGATTTTTTTTTTCTTCTCCTGTGTATTTCAAGCTTGCCTAAGGTGTGGGAATCATTTAATCCAGGGTGGAAAAGCAGTCGGCTTGAACTCTTTTTGCTGAGAAAGACCTGGTGGTCCAAACCGCTCGAGACTCGCTTCCATCCCAGATCCTTTTAATACGCTTTTAATTTCTGCCTCTTTCATATGGAACATATTCCAGCCCAGTTGTTGAAAACTTTGCACTGATTTTATTTAATTTTTTGTTTAGAGTTTTTTTTTTTTTTGGTAACTACTTTAAAGAATCAAAAAGACAAAAAAGAAAGAAATAGATGTTTGGGGAAGGCCTTGGTGCACTTGGCTTTAATATCCTCTGTCTTGAAATCTGAATCTGAAAAGCTGGATGCTGCAATCATAGTTTTTTAAAGAAAATTAGTTTGCACTTAATAGTTTATTAGAAGAGAATGGCTTTACATTTGTGTGCGAGGACTCACAGACCGGTATAATGTGGAGAATTATGATTCAAACTTTGTATCTATTGAGCATTTATTTTAATATTGTTTCAGATAAAAATCTGCTTTGTATTATATGTATAATATTGTAACTCAGTGATTTATTGGGGCGAAAGCAAATGATCAGTAACTCTAGTTTACGTTTGTCATCATTACAGGAAATAGTGACATTTCTAAAGCAGAAAAATAGACATAATATTAAAAATGATCTTAAATATGCAGGTTTCTGTTTTAGTTTTCTTGTCTCTTGTACAAAAGTCACCCAGATGTATTTTGATATAGGACTGTATGTCGACTCATGAAGTCTAACAGACGCAGAGAAAACAAACCTTACGGAAGAGTTCATATTTTGCTTACCAAATGCAAACTTATTCTATGTACTACTAAAACAAGCCACTAGAGCGACTCGGCGGATCGGTAGAATCTCACCGTGTGACGCTATTAAACGTTTAACGTTCCTTTTTCTTGTGACTGCCAATCATTGTTGATGAAACACACACTAACCGGGAGAGATGAGGATGAGCAAGTGCTCATATTATTGATTCATGTGGTTAACATTTTGCATTTCACATTTTGTTCTTCATTAAAAAAAAAAGTCCATGGATGTTTGGTCTCGTGTGTGTGTGTTGTGTGTGTGTGTGTGTGTGTTGTGTGTGTGTGTGTTCTGTGTACTAGTTAGACTTTAACCAGCTGGAACACAAACTAGTGCCGAGCTGCTGCTGTTATTACGGCCTGTGTGCCTTTTTATGCTGCTCCAGTGTGACTGAATAACACTTCTTGTCCTGTTTTGGGGGATTCTGTTCTACTGTACTTACTTACTTTACTTACTTTTGTAATTTAGCAGAGGCTTTTGTCCAAAGCGACTTACAAATAAGAAAAAGTAACTAAAACTAAAAGTTACAACTCTATAAATACTATATATCCACATATTTAAGAAAATAAAGAAATTAAATAAAATTGACACATGCATATAACATTTAAATAATAAACATATAAATGAAAAAACCTCAAATAAAACGCGATACTTCTATCCCTGCCCGGTGGAGTCGCACGGTAGCGTCGATGGGCTTCACACGACTGCCGCGGTATAATAACCTTTTTTATACCAATCCAACAAATGATCATTTCAATTCAGCTGGACCCACTTTCCTGTTTATCAACTAAAAATGGCCAAGCAAGTGCAGACACTGACAAGATACACGATACAGTACGAGACCAAACGCCATTTCAGCAACTCACAACACAGTAAACAAAATAAGCGTTTCCTAGCAACGGCAAATTCGCTAAACACTGAGATAAGAAAATACACTTACGAGCTGATTTACTTCACTTACTGTACATCAGCCAACATTCATAACCTTTGGAAATTAGTTTATTTGACCACCCTGTTTTGTTTTTATTAGTGCTGTCAAACGATTAATCGCATCCAAAATAAACATGCACACAAACAGCATATGTTGAAAATATTTACGTGTATGTATGTATATTCATATAAATTATATCATATATAAATATATTTAATATATAAACTTAACATATTTGTGTGTGTGTGTGTGTATATACAGTGGTGTGAAAAAGTGTTGGCCCCCTTCCTGATTTTTTATTTTATTGCATATTTGTCTCACTTTAATGTTTCAGATCATCAAACAAATTTAAATATTAATCAAAGATAACACAAGTAAACATAACATGCAGTTTTTAAATGAAGGGGTTTTATTATGAAGGGAAAACTAAATCCAAACCCACATGGCCCTGTGTGAAAAAGTGCTTGCCCCCTAAACCTAACAACTGGTTGGGCCACCCTTAGCAGCAACAACTGCAATCAAGCGTTTGCGATAACTTACAATGAGTCTGTTACAGCGCTGTGGAGGAGTTTTGGCCCACTCATCTTGGCAGAATTGTTGTAATTCAGCCACATTGGAGGGTTTTCGAGCATGAACCGCCTTTTTAAGGTCATGCCACAGCATCTCAATAGGATTCAGGTCAGGACTTTGACTAGGCCACTCCAAAGTCTTCATTTAGTTTTTCTTCAGCCATTCAGAGGTGGATTTGCTGGTGTGTTTTGGATCATTGTCCTGCTGCAGAACCTAACTTCTCTTCAGCTTGAGGTCACCAACAGATGGCCGGACATTGTCCTTCAGGATTTTTTGGTAGACAGCTGAATTCATGGTTCATTTATCACAGCAAGTCTTCCAGGTCCTGAAGCAGCAAAACAGCCCCAGACCATCACACTACCACCACCATATTTTACTGTTGCTATGATGTTCTTTTTCTGAAATGCTGTGTTACTTTTACGCCAGATGTAATGGGACACACACCTTCCAAAAAGTTCAACTTTTGTCTCGTCAGTCCACAGAGTATTTTCCCAAAAGTCTTGCGGATCATCAAGATGTTTTCTGGCAAAACTGAGGCGAGCCTTTATGTACTTTTTGCTCAGCAGCGGTTTTGGTCTTGGAACTCTGGCATGCAGGCCATTTTTGCCCCGTCTCTTTCTTATGGTGGAGTCATGAACACTGACCTTAACTGAGGCAAGTGAGGCCTGCAGTTCTTTAGATGTTGTTGTGGGGTCTTTTGTGACCTTTTGAATGAGTTGTCAAGCACTTTTTTTTTTTTTTTTTTGGGTTTGGATTTTGTTTTCCCTTCATAAAAAAACCCCTTCATTTAAAAACTGCATGTTGTGTTTAGTTGTGTTATCTTTGATTAATATTTAAATTTGTTTGATGATTTGAAACATTAAAGTGTGACAAATATGCAATAAAATAAAAAATCAGGAAGGGGGCCAACACTTTTTCACACCACTGTATGTGTGTGTATATATATATATATATATATATATATATATATATATATACATATATATATATATACATAAAAAATATACACAGTTCACATTATGTGAACAACTTTTTTTGGATGCGTTTAATCGTTTGGCAGCACTAGTTTTTATTTAAGCTGATTGATATAATTGGGGGAAAAAAAGTGCAGAAAAACTAATGTAAAGGAAGATTTTGTGCCAAATTTCATGTCATAAATGAATTAATGTAAAATCTGTAAAAAATTATGTAAAAATCAAGTGGATGATTACAGATCTGCTAAATGTGCACCAGTGTTCAGTAACGATGATTACCGTTAGAGATCAATCAAAAGCAAGGCAAATGTCAAAACATGGCAGTCTGCAATGAGTGTAAAGTCAAACCCCTTTATTGAAGACTATAAAGTCCACTTGTGGAAAGTCACAGTGGCTCCCAATAATAGCAAACCAGCGATGCTGCTTATAATAATAATCGTGAAACTTCTGTGCAAATATAAAATGTGTAATAACACCAGGAACAAGCGGCACAGAGATCTTAAAGGAAGGAATGGCACTTGCTGTCTCTGCCGGGAGATCGTCTGGTTTCGAGAGATTCGTTTGTCTGGTTTGGGATAAATGATAGAAAGCAGCAGACTTTCATTCTACATTACATCCATTTTTATAGAATCTGCTTTCAACAATCTGAAAGAAATAAAATGCAGTTATGTCAGATGATTTGGGACGATGCGTATCGTACTGCTTTGAAAACGGCATGTTTCTGTGAGTGCAAAAAACTTTTATTTTGTAATGTGAAATGTTGACTCTTTTAGTCTGTTGACTGTTCAAACCAGCATAAGGAACGGAGCGTGTGCTGCTGTGCACAGACTCGGATGCGGTTCGGTGGCATCAGTACTCGTCAGTACTCGTCAGTACTCATCGGTATTCATCAGTACTTGTCTGGGTTGCGCTCCAGCGGAGGCATGAAGTAGCTCTTGAAATGGCGTGGCTCTTCTTTGGGCTTTTCAAATCAGAAGAGAAGAGGTTGAGAGGACAGGTTACAGACAGCAGGCTCTAGATCAGATGAAAGCACTGGTGTAGGGGTGTGATTACTTTGGTCAGACGCGAGTGGCACTTTTTGGTGATGGCAGGCAGAGAGCCGCGGTGTGAGACGCTCAGCGTGGGGAAGCTGGACACAGGGTAAGGGACTTTTGGAGTCGGCACCACCACGTTGAGTTTTGGTAGCTCCAGAGGGAAATGCGAGGCGTTTCGTCGGCTGAGCGGGTCGCCGGTGTGCTTGAGATGCTGCAGAGGAGAATATAAGAGTCAGCACAATGAATGGTGTCAGAGCACTTTAAGTGCATTATGGAAGTGTACTTTTTTAACCTGGGAAAACAATATGTAACAATGTTTAACATGTTCTTTAGATGACGAGAAAGTACTGAAACTGAAACTGATTAATGTTTGATGTATTAATCGAAGTTAACAACACAAATGCTCTCCTGAAAGAAGCACAATATTGAGCATTCTTGATGTTTTGTTCATCATTGTCTGTTTTTGCTCACTGTAATGCAGAAGCGCATTCACAACATCAGTGTATGTACTCAAGTTCACCGGTCCATTTGTCATTTTGTGCAAACGAAGCTTCTGCAATGATGCTAATGTTGTACGTTTATGTGATTGGTGTCTTATGGGATGTGTTGGTTCAGCTTCAGCTCGTTCCCTGACATCACAGACTGGATTATTGCATATTGAATTTTTCTTCCTCAAAAAGCATGATTAGTGCTTTATTAATAATTTTATTTGGCATTTTTAAAACGTTCAGTTTAAATTCTCCTGTGAAGCGGTACCTGACGTCTTCCCTGCCGTGCGATGCGCCACAGCTGATCCACGGATGCAGGAATCCCGCTGGATTCTCCCTCGACGGCTCCGATCGCTGCTTTCCTCTCGGCCATCCTGCAGAAAACACACCACACAACGAGCTAAAGCGCTGCTGGACTCTCATCTCAAACAACACGTACAGACTGATCCAGCGGATTCTGTGCTCTGAGAGTTCACTCAGTCGTTTGTGATTTAACTGAAACCCATCAGCATCTCACGGTTAGTGAAGAAGCCATTGTGCGTTTATTCTGAAAGTGATATCAGGCTGATCATGTGTTCATAAAGACAGCTGCATCACTGAGAAATGCATTCAGAGGTCAAATGTTTTCACGAGCAAGCAATGCCTGAGTGAAGCTGTTTTCTGCACTTCTGAAGGCTTGAATGCTTCTGTTTCAGTGGTGTTCGTACCGCAGGTCTCTGAAGCAGGGGTGCTGCAGCGCTGCACGGGCGCTGATGCGCTCCTCGGGGTCGTAGGTCAACATCTGGTGCAGCAGAGACAGAGCCGCTGCAGAGCAGTGAGGAATCAGCTGGGAGATCCCACAGCCCTTGCGAGGAGGGAAATCGAAGCGCATCGCACGAGACCTTCAACACAAACAGAGTCACATGAGCGTGATATCCCAACCGCTCTAGCATACCGTCCTTTTGTTGCACAACAATTCTAAGCAGCTTAGTTTTAAACTGTTTTAGCTAAAAGTGAAACTCCTTGATGGGAAATCAAGTGTTCTGTTAATTTGATAATGGCCTTGGCTTCTAAATGCTATACTCTACAACTATGCTTTATTATACACTTTATAAAAGTCGTGATGTTTCCGGGTCCAGTCCTCATCTCATCAGGGGCCAGTTGTTTAAACAGTTTAATCTGGATCAGAATGATCTGGTTTGGAAATCCCATGTTTTGCTATCATTTATCTTACTTCTGTGCCGGTTTATCACAGCTAAATTGGATTGGATCATCATGATCCAGATACACACTTTTTCAGATTTCCAAATCTGGATTACTAGTGCTCTACGGAGCCCCTAAAGGGACATGATGATGGGAAAAAATGCCTATGTTTTGCATTGCATTTACACAAATAACTACTGACTGGTCCATCTCTGATGATTGTGCCAATGTAGTTTACAATCAGTGATTTAAAAAAAAAAAAGAAATTAAATATATTTTTCTTTGATATTGACAGCTGTTTGGGGATATATTATGTTACAAATGTTGTATTTTTTGGACCAGTTTTAAAGTTTTATTACATTTTTGTTCCTGAAATCCACTCTTCTGCTTGGATCAGAATAATGCAGTTTTTTTGGATCAAAAATATCCCAATCTTACTAAAACGTTTTGAACAACACAAATTGAGGATTTAATCCAGATCAAAACCAAGATCTAATCTGAATTCAGAATCCTTTTTTTCTTTTGAACAACCCATTTTCAAGATTTGATCCAATCCGATGGCCAGAGTCCGATCAGATTACTGTTGAACAACTGTCCTCAGATGTTTATAATCTCTATTTAAGGTAAACTTTATGAACTGATGGTGTTTATGACTCTGTTCTGTGTCTGTATGTGACTGCGTTTGTGCTCTTAGTTTGTTAGGTCTCTGTTCTCTCTCCAGCCCAGAGGGATGAAATATGGTTTGTTCTCACTGTTTGAACTTCTGCAGCAGCGTGATGTCCGGCGTGCCCAGAAGCTCGTGGATCTTGTTGACCTGGTCTAACTCGTTTCGGCCGGGGAATAAAGGGCTCAGACTAGAAGACACGGAAACCAGTAATTAGAATCAAGAAATGACCACAGAACGGCTGAAAGCACGGTGGAAGCACCTGAGGATTTCGAAGAAGACGCATCCGGCGCTCCACACGTCCATCTTCTGCGAGTAGTGTCCGTCGGTCAGCAGGCACTCGGGCGCTCGGTACCAGCGTGTGGAGATGTACTCGGTGTGAGGAGGTCTGGAGAAGATGCTCCTGCAGGAGCCGAAGTCTGCCAGCTTCAGCACATCGTTCTGTGAGCGACAGCGAGAGCGACTCATTCACTGATCCTGTGTGTGCACGCTTACTTTCATCAACATTTGTGTCCCTGGAGCACAAAAGCAGTCATGAGTAGCACAGGTGTATTTGTAGCAATAGACAACAATACATTGTATGGATCAAAATTATACATTTCTCTTTTATGCCAAAAATCATTAGGATATTAAGATCATGTTCCATGAAGATATTTTGTAAATGTCCTACCGTAAATATATCAAAACTTCATTTTTGATTAGTAATATGCATTGCTAAGAACTTCATTTGAACAACTTTAAAGGAGATTTTCTCAATATTTAGATTTTTTTGCTCCCTCAGATTCCAGATTTTCAAATAGTTGTATCTCAGACAAATATTGTCCTATCCTAACAAACCATACATCAATGGAAAGATAATTTATGCAGCTTTCAGATGATGTATACTTCTCAATTTCATAAAATCACCCTTATGACTGCTTTCGTGGTGCAGGGTCACATATGATGATTCAGCTGTAAAATCACATGGACAGCCTTACCTTGATCAGGATGTTCTCCGGCTTCACGTCTCTGTGGAATATGCCGTGGCTGTGGTTCAGAATGAACAGAAGCGTCAGTGCGGTTCACAGGAAGTGTGTGTGTGTGTGTGTGTGTGTTCACCTGTGCATGTGATCCAGAGAGCGGCACAGCTGGAACATGTAGTGCTTGACTTTACTCTCCGCTAGAGGACACTGACGGCCTGGAGGAGGAACACAGACACGTTTACCTCTGTGTGACTGATGTTAAACAGCAAACGCACCGTACCTTTAATGAACTCGTATATGTTCATCTCCATGAGCTCACAGATGAGCGACAGCGTTCCCGAGTCTTTCTCGCTGTAAAGCAGAGTCTGTGATCAGTTCAGCGCTGTTAATATTCTCTTGCTTGTTCAGACCTGAGTTGTTAATAAATACTCACTAAATGAGTTCGTGAAGCTGGAGGATGTTGGGATGTGGACTCAAACGCTTCATGGCTTGAACCTCCCTGAGACTGTGAGCCTGATCCACACTGACAACAATCATCAAAATCACAATAATCACATTCATCACAATAGTCACAATAACCACAATCATCACATTCATCAAAATCATCACAATTATCACATTCATCAAAATCATCACAATAATCAAAATCACAATAATCACAACCAAAATCATCACAATAATCACATTCATCAAAATGATCACAATAATCACAATCATCAAAATCACAATAATCACATTCATCCCAATAGTCACAATCATCACATTCATCACAACCACATTCATCAAAATCACAATAATCACATTCATCAAAATCATCACAATCATCAAAATCATCACAATAATCATAATCATCACATTCATCAAAATAATCACAATCATCACATTCATCACAATCATCAAAATCATCACAAATCACTTTCATCAAAATAATCAAAATCATCACATTCGTCAAAAATCACAATAATCACATTCATCACAACCACAATCATCACAATAATCACCTTTATAAAAAATAATCACAATCATCAAAATCATCACATTCATCAAAATCACAATAATCACATTCATTACAATCATCAAAATCACCACAACAATCACTTCATCAAAATAATCACAATAATCAAAATCATCACATTCGTCAACAATCACAATAATCACATTCATCACAACCACAATCATCACAATAATCACATTTATAAAAATAATCAAAATCGTCACATTCATCAATAATCACAATCATCACAACCACAATCATCAAAATCACAATAATCACATTCATCAAAATTGTCACAGTAATCACATTCATCACAATAATCACAACCACAATCATAAAAATCACAATAATCACATTCATAAAAATGATCATATTCACAATAACCACATTCATCACAATCATCGAAATCACATTCATCACAATAGTCACAGTAACCACAATCACCACATTCAGCGAGTACAGTATTACTGGTCATAACAGGATGAATGAAGATCAGCAGAGAACAGGTGCTTGTTTACAGGTCACTTGAAACACAATGTATTTATCACACACACACACACACACACACACACACACATACACACACCAACCCTACACCTAAACCTACCCCTTACAGTAAATTTTTCTGCATTTTTACTTTCTCAAAAAAACTAATTCTG
>NC_136748.1:31512618-31565118 GCF_936440315.1 Barbus barbus
GTGTGTCACGAATGATTCTTCTCCTGCGTCTCGATCGTTACCTGAACGCTCGTCTGTTCATGTCTGTCCACTCTCAGGGCTTCATCATTCAGAAGAGCGAGAAGAAGCCCAGCATGAGTCCAGATGAAGCCGAGGAAGAGTTGCTGACGTACGATGATCTGATTCTGTCACGCTTCTTTCTTCCGGTCGTATTTTATCATGTTACTGATAAACACAGAGCTTTTCTGTCACGTGCAATAATTAGTCCTCTTTTGTTTAACAGATATGAAGAATTTCATCCATTTCTCTTTTGTCAACATGAAAAGAGCTGCTATGTTGAGTTTGAGTCTTTTAACAAGGTTTGTGCTGGGTTTGCTCGTTGCACACACTGTTGATGGCATAAGTTTTCATCCCCCTTTCAGAATCCACGAGGTGTTTGTCTTTTTAAAAAAAAAATAAGACAGAATATAAACATTGCATTTCGTTTATTTGACGGTTTTTGCAGGTCTTAAAAAGTCTTAATTTGCCCTTCCTTAAACTTAAACAGTCTTAAATCAGAGTAGAGAGTCTTACATTCATAAAGTCACAGCAAAACATGAATATCTTCCTCAGTTTTTTTGTCTTGTTTTCCAGTACACATCTTTAAATCAAGATACATTTACTTGTGATACAAATGTAAAAGTAGTCTGGAAAAATTGATCAAAAGTTTATGCTTAAAACAAAAACTAATGTCTTTCGGCGGGGTCATGGGACTCCATTAGCAGATACCCTGCAGGCAGTAGACGTCTATGTAATGTCAGGTTGACGTCGGACAGACGTTGCATTTTGGTTGAAAATGAAAATCGGGTTGACGTCAATATTTGGTGGAATACGTTAACGAATACTTAACGTTGGATTTTGGTTACACCACCTAAAAACAACAAAATCTCAACGTCAGCTGACGTCGGTATTGGACATCAATGTAACATTGACATTAGACGTTGAATTTACATTTTGGTCACCTGGCGTCGCAACCGAAATTTAATCAAATATCAACGTCTTATGACGTTGTGTGCCTGCTGGGTAACATATATTTTTTTGTTTTTACCATAAACTCATATTGATCACTTTCTCAGAAAACAAGACTTCTTTTGTAATTTTGCTTCTCCAGTAAATGTTTCTTGATGTATTAATCTTGAGACATTCACACTGGAAAACAAGAAAGATATACTGATAAACAATAGCACTTAAGAAATTTCCATATTTCTGGTGGTTTGGAGCAGAGCTGTTCATTTGTTTCTGTAAAATGAATGGAGTAATGGAGATTTGTTAGAAGTTGTATTTTCAAACTGTTGCTGATAAGACTCATTGTGTTCCCTAGACATAAGTGACACTGGAGCACAAAACCAGTCATAAGGGGCAATTTTTTTTAAATTGAGATTTATGCATCATGAATAAATAATCTTTCCATTGATGTATGGTTTGTTAGGAGAGGACAATATTTGTCTGAGATACAACAATATTTGAAAATCTGGAATCTGAGGGAGCAAAAAAATCTAAATATTGAGAAAATCTCCTTTAAAGTTGTTCAAATGAAGTTCTTAGCAATGCATATTACTAATCAAAAATGAAGTTTTGATATATTTACGGTAGGAAATTTACTAAATATCTTCACTTGGTCTTCAAAAAAAAACTTAAATGGACTTTTATCAAACGTTCTCTTCACAGTTTATCTCTGACACTTGTCTAAATTGTAAGCGATGCACGATCTTGTGTGTGATCTCAGGCGGTCGATGAGTTCTTCTCGAAGATGGAGAGTCAGAAGCTGGACGTGAAGGCGCTGCAGCAGGAGAAACACGCGCTGAAGAAGCTGGAGAACGTCAGACGAGATCACGAGCAGCGGCTGGAGACGCTTCATCAGGCTCAGGTCTGTGAGCGTGCAAGAACAAACCAGAGCGTTTGTGACGATCCTGCACTCTTTCACTGTGTGGCTTTATCCTCTAGAGATCAGGGCCTGTATTCACAAAACATTTTATGTCAAGTAACTATTATTTGTATAGTGGTTTTAACAATGTAAATTGTGTCAAAGCAGCTTTACATCGGCTTGATATAGAGCTGGGTGGTTTTATATCAGCTTTACATACAGGTGCTGGTCATACAATTAGAATATCATGAAAAAGTTTATTTCAGTAATACCATTCAAAAAGTGAAACTTGTATATTAGATTCATTCATTACACACAGACTGATATATTTCTGATATATAATATATCATATATATATATATTGATATATAATATATATTGATATATAATGTTTATTTCCTTTAATTTTGATGATTATAACTGACAACTAATGAAAGTCCCAAATTCAGTATCTCAGAAAATTCAGTTTGACGTCAGTTCAGTTTGTCGAAATAGTGTCATTCTCCTCTGGCCAGCAGAAGCAGCAGTTTAAATCTAGGCTAAAGCAGAGTCAGATTGTGCAGAGGACTCATCTGGTTCCTGTGGTCTTGTCCTGATGGCGTCTTGGAGACAGGGTCTTCACTGGGGGTCAGTCTCTGGGGTCATCTAGGTGTCCTGCTGTAGAGGTCATCTCTAGGTGCTGATCCACCATCTGATCTGGATACAGTCTGGATCTGGGTGGCTACGGTGACCTCGGAATAAGAAACAAACAGACTAATATTAGCGTAGATGCCATTCTTCTAACAATGTAACAAGTACATCAGGTGTTTTGGGAAGTGTTCCTGGTTCCGGTTGACCTAATTAATGCAGCCTAACAATCCTTTAACAGATTTGAATTATAGAAATGCTATAGTGTGTTATGTGTAAGCCAGGTTAAAGAGATGGGTCTTTAATCTAGATTTAAACTGACAGAGTGTGTCTGCCTCCAGAACAGTGTTAGGTAGATTGTTCCAGAGTTTGGGAGCTAAATAGGAGAACGATCTGCCGTCTGCAGTTGATTTTGATATTCTAGGTATTATCAAAAGTGAAAGTGACGTGAGGCCAAGTAAGTTAGTAAGTTCACCCATACTCGGAATTTGTGCTCTGCATTTAACCCATCCAAAGTGCACACACACACACACACAGCAGTGCACACACACACACACACAGCAGTGCACACACACACACACACACACACACAGCAGTGCACACACACACACACACACACACACAGCAGTGCACACACACACACACACACACACAGCAGTGCACACACACACACACACACACAGCAGTGAACACACACACACAGCAGTGCACACACACACACAGCAGTGAATACACACACACAGCAGTGCACATACACACACACAGCAGTGCACACACACACACACAGCAGTGCACACACACACACACACACACACACACACACAGCAGTGCGCACACACACACACACACACACACACAGCAGTGCGCACACACACACACACACACACACACAGCAGTGCACACACACACACACACACACACACACACACACAGCAGTGAACACACACACACAGCAGTGAATACACACACACACACAGCAGTGAACACACACACACACACACACAGCAGTGCACACACACACACACACACACACAGCAGTGCACACACACACACACACAGCAGTGCACACACACACACACACACACACACACACACACACAGCAGTGCACACACACACACACACACAGCAGTGAACACACACATGGAGCAGTGAACACACACACGGAGCAGTGGGCAGCCATTTATGTTGTGGCGCCCAGGGAGCAGTTGATTTTGATATTCTAGATATTATCAAATGGACAGAGTTTTGAGATCGCAGCGGACGTGAAGGACTATAATGTGATAAGAGCTCACTCAAATACTGAGGAGCCAAACCATTCAGGGCTTTATAGGTAATTAACAAGATCTTAAGATCTATCCGATGTTTAATAGGGAGCCAATGCAGTGTTGACAGAACCGGGCTAATATGGTCATACTTCCTGGTTCTAGTAAGAACTCTAGCTGCTGTATTTAGAACCAGCTGGAGTTTATTAAACGTGCAGAGCAACCACCCAATAAAGCATTACTATAATCTAACCTCGAGGTCATGAATGCATGAATTAATGTTTCTGCATTTGACATTGAGAGCATAGGTCGTAATTTAGATATATTTTTAAGATGGAAAAATGCAGTTTTACAAATGCTAGAAACATGTTTTTCGAAGGAAAGATTGCTATAAAAATGTACGCCTAGGTTACTAACTGATGACGAAGAATTTACAGAGCAGCCGTCAAGTATTAGACAGTGATCTAGGTTATTACATGCAAACGTTTTTGGTCCAATAATTAACACCTCTGTTTTTTCAGAATTTAGCTGTAAGAAATTGCTAGTCATCCAGTTTTTGATATCAACTATACATTCCGTTAGTTTTGCAAATTGGTAAGTTTCATCAGGTCACGAAGAAATATAGAACTGAGTATCATCAGCATAACAGTGAAAGCTAACACCATGTTTGCTAATGATATCTCCCCAGGGTAACATGTAAAGCGTGAAAAGTAAGGGGCCAAGTACTGATCCTTGAGGTACTCCATACTGCACTTGTGATTGGTTTGATACCTCTTCATTTACTGCCACAAACTGATGACGGTCAGATAAGTACGATTTGAACCATGCCAGTGCACTTCCTCTAATGCCAACATAATTTTCTAGTCTATTTAAAAGAATGTTGTGGTCGATAGTGTCAAACGCGGCGCTAAGATCCAGTAGCACTACTATGGCTCTTTTCCACTGCGTGGTACGACTCGGCTCGGCACGGCTCAGAACAGCACGACACTGCTCAGCTCAGCTCGGCTCGGGTTGTGTTTCCACTGCAGTTTAGTACCACTTTAGAGTGAGCAGGATTATTCACGTGTCGTTACTTATTCAAGTGCCGCCTCTACTGCCGTGACTCCTGAAAAACTGTGCGCATTTAAATCTAGCGGCTCTGTTGTGTCTCGTGCCGCAAGTTCAATGACGCAGGCAGTGGCGATTTTCTCCGGCCAATCAGCGATCAGCAGAGTTTACAAGTCACGTTTTGGTAACGGTACGGCTCGCTTGGAACCTTGGCCGAGGTGGTACTAAAAAAAAGTACCAGGTACTGTACCCAGTGGAAAAGCCCCTAAAAGTGCGCCGTACTGAACTGTACCGTGCCGTACCATGCAGTGGAAAAGCACTAATAGAGAGATACAACCACGATCAGATGATAAAAGCAGGTCGTTTGTAACTCTAATGAGAGCAGTCTCAGTACTATGATATTTTCTAAAACCTGACTGGAAATCCTCACGTATATCATTTTTCTCTAAAGCCGGGCTCACACTGTGCGATTTTTAATAGTCTTTTGCGATTGCTGCTTGTCACACTGTACGAACATGATCCCCATGTCAGACTGTAGGATCTCAGTTGTCTTAATGTCAGACTGTACGACAGTCAAGACGCGATAAAAACGGACGCACTCAAGAAGACGTGTCCGGAGTTTTACGTCATCAATACGTGACCCGCGTTCTCTCGCTATAATGGTAGCTAGCAAACAACAGCAACGTGTAGCATTAGTTTTATTAATTACATGCCTTGATGTTAAAAAAAAAAGCGAGAAAGACGACGTGTGTGGAGCAAGTCATGGCTGGGCAAAAGAGGGCTATATGGACTTCCAGTTCTACAGAGCGAACTTGAGGTAATTTTGTTATTCGAGTTTAAACATCCTGCCCCTTAATAAATAAACTTTAAGTAAACTTTACTTTGTACATATATTGTTTTTACAAATAATGAATGGTTTGAAGTTGTCGCGCTAATTGTGTCATCAAGTTCAGTGCTCCTATTGGTTCTTGGTTTGACGATCGTTGTAGGAGATGTCACACTGCAGGAAAGTGTCTGAAATCTTCTGACACTGCCAGAATTTAATCGGAGGAAAAAATTGATCGCAACGGCCATTAATCGGCTGTCGGTGAACATGTCAAACCAGCGATCTAGACGACCGATTTCAGCCTAGGATTATAGGAATCTTTTAGGATGTTAGGATTTTCTAAATTTGTCTCAGACGAACAAATCGTGGCCAAAATCGCACAGTGTGAGCCGGGCTTAAGAAGGAACATAGTTGTGATGATACTACCTTTTCTAATATCTTTGACAGAAAAGCGAGATTTGAGATCGGTCTGTAATTAATTCTTTGGGGTCAAGTTGTGTTTTTTTAATGATAGGCTTAATTACAGTCAGTTTGAAGGTTTTTGGGACATATCCTAATGACGATGAGTTAGGGGTGTTCGATATGATGATTTTTGATCATAGACAATAAAAATGTCTCCACTCAGGATTCTGATCTGCTTTTGAAGAAATATGGTAGTATCGTGCTACAGCACACATGATCAAATACAGTTCTGGCCTCCGTCTCTATATACTGTACAACACGACACACATTCACATCAGTGTTAACTCAGCGGTAGAGTTACACTCACGGGACACTGCACTTATTTGCATTCACAAAAGTACATTATTTGCGTGTTTTAAAGCCTTGCCGGTTAAATGTTTAATTCGCGCGCTGGTCTGATGTGCGCTTTTTCTGAGCACATACACCTGAAGCACACGCACTAAAACACCTGTCTAACAGCGCCTGATTACTCAACTAACTTATCTTTTGCGCTAATACTGTCAAAACACACAAGGTTTACATACAGACTCAGTTGGTTATCTCTAAAATGAAAGTAAATAGTTAAGAGAGAAACAGATGCGTGCCTGTATATTAGATGCGTGCAGCTCTTAAAGGGACAGGACACTAAACATGCTGTCGACTGTCATTAAAGGGATAGTTCACCCTACAATTTAATTTCTGTCATTATTTACTCACTCACATGTTGTCCCAAACCACTATTAATTTCTTGTGCTGAACACAAAATAAGATATTTTGAAGAATGAGGGTAACCAAACAGTTGCTGGTCCACATTGTCTTTGATAGCAGGAAAGAACAATCCTATGGAAGTCACTGAGGACCAGCAACTGATTGGTTTTCCACCTTCTTCAAAATAGCATTTATGTTCAGCAGAAGAAAGAAACCCATTCAGGTTTAAAACAAATTTTGAGTAAATGATGGTATAAATATAAAACACTATGACAGAATCGACAGACAGATGACAGAATTTTTATTCTTTAATGTTAAAACAACAACAACAACAAAAAAACTCTTGACCAAAAAAAAAATACAGTTGCTTTAATAGGAATCAATCTATATAGAGTTTCATTGTTATATTTATTCATTAAATTTCTTGAATGCTCCTGCTAAATATGCCTAATTGTACCTGAAAATATTTTTTTTGTATTTTATTATATTATATTTTATTTATATATTATGTGTATTTGTAAAGTGTATCTTTGTTCTTATTTTTTAATAACAAAAAAAAAATGACAAAGATTTTTATCTTCACCCACTTTGGCCTAAAATATCCACCATTCTTTTTTATATTTTGTTACCTTGAAAGGATTTGTCTTTATAATAGGAAATTAGTTTGGCTGCACTGCTCAGACAAAATAATAAAACCAACATGACAAAGAATCATGATAAAATCGTGAAATCGTGATATTTCTAAAAAAAAAACGTGATATGATATTTTTTCCATATCGCCCACCCCTATGATGAGTTAATAATATTCAGAAGAGGATCTATGACTTCTGGAAGCACCTCTTTTAGGAGCTTAGATGGAACAGGGTCTAACATACAGGTTGGTTTATAGATGATTTAACAAGTTTATACAAATCTTCATTTCCAATAGAAGAGAATGAGTGGAATTGTTCCTCAGGGGATCTATAGTGCACTATCTGATGCGATACTGTGGCTGACGGCTGCATGGTTACAGTTTTATCTCTAATAAAATCGATCTTGGAAGTAAAGTAGTTCATAAAGTCATTACTGCTGTGCTGCTGGGTAATGTCTGCACCTGCTGATGTTATATTTTTTGTTAATTTAGCCACTGTATTAAATAAATACTTGAGGTTGTGTTTGTTTTCTTCTAAAAGAGACATAAAGTAACCAGATCTAGCAGTTTTTAATTTAAAAACAATTTTAAGCGTAAAGGAGCAACCGTATCTAAAGTGCTAGAAAAGTGAGAGTCAATAGTTTCTGTTACATCATCAAGTTGTTCTGAGCTGTTGGATATGCTGAGGAATTGAGATAAGTCAGGAAAATTATTTATAAAGTAGTCTTTTGTGGTAGAAGTGATGGTTCTACTAAATTTGTAACAAGGAGTTGGCTTTACAGCTTTAGCTATATGGAATATACACTGTAAGGGTATTACATATTAATACGTAATTTAAAGAAATAGTTTAATTTAGCTCAAAGGGAATAATTTATGATTTTATAGGGATTTGAACAGAATTGGTATTGCGGCGATTCACTGAACGAGCCGTATAACAAACTCTGTACTGGATATTAACATCCCAAATATAGTGAAAACACTATTAAACAGCACAGTAACGAAATCGACAGATTAAGGCATTAACTTGTGAGCAGAAAACACAAGATACTTCTCTTTTCAATGTAAATAAGATTTTATTTATATAAACCTAAAACATAAACTAATCTAACACATGAACACAAGCATTCACACATTCACACGCTGCAGAAAGAGAGAAAGTGAGGAAAGGATGAGTTTAAGAGAATGGAAATGTGAAATCCCAAGTTCACAGCAATATGTGCTATTGCATAGACCTGAACAACCATCAATCACTTATTTAACCCTCGCTTTGAGTTTCTCAATGAGGCTATTATATTAAATACACCAATTAGAACCTGTTAGAACCTGGAGGTGTTGCTTGCTTTGCCTGTGTAACGGGGTTGTGTCCTCGTTGCAGACGGGGTTCCCCGAAGTGTCTGATTGGCTGGAAGTTCAGTAGGCGTTGGCTGAAGATGCGGAGTTGGGTCTGCTGGAAGTTTTGAGTGCAGTCGGAGCTGGACTTTGTAGCAAATTTACATTAGAACACGAAACTCCACGGAAAGAAAAGAAACTAAAGTAAAAGAATAAAAATAAAATGATGTAACGAGACTAAGTTGTTTTCCTTCTCATTATGGCACGTGGGCCAGAGCACGCTCAAACAGCAGCACTCGGTGAGAGAGGGACGAGAGATAGAGAGAACAAAAGAGGAAGAAAGAAGGAGGGACAACAGTTTTAAACTCGCTTCTGGACACATCCCATCTGGATGTCTTGACCAATTAGATAGGCTATTATCTTAGCTAGGGGTGTTCTTTACATCATAAATCAGCTTGTTATCAGTCACATGGTCCGAATTTTACAGGCTTTGGCAAAGTATACCTTTTTGAACATGATTTCATAATAAGACTATGATGCATTTGACAAAGAATTGATTGGAAGAAACATTCACAGCATGAATTTTCAAACTCATACATACTAAACATGAAATATTTCTCTTTAACTATTCAATAATGATTAAAAAGACATACATATTATTTGATTAAAACATGATATGTGGGTACAACATAAAAATGTCCTTTTAGGATGATTTTATGTGCATATGGAGAAGAAAGTCTTGTATAGTTCTAAGGAGAACGAAGGCATGTTCTTTAGACAGGAATGTTGGGTTGGTCTGTCTTCTATGTGGGGGAGAAGTCAGTCTAAGGAAGCTCGTGAATACAATCGTGGAACACGTGATGGCCATCTCTTTGACATCAGTCTTGATTATTTGCAACAAATTTGACAGTCTCCTTCTTGAATTGGAATTATCAATAAGTGTTCGTTTGTCTCAAGGTTGTAAGCTGTTTGGTGAAAGAGGCTCGCTAAGTTAGGATTGCTTCAGCTAGTTGGAGCCAGGAATCCGGACAGATTTATGATATCCTGTTTCTTGGAGCCTCTCTTTCTGGAATCTCAGCTTCTCATGTTTCAATGTTCTGATCGCAGCTTCACTTTGTCTGATTCAGTCTCTGATATCCTACAACACGAAACTAGATAATGATCTGAGATATCATCGCTCTGCTGCAATATTTCAACGCCACTGACATCAATTCCATATGACAGTATTAAATCTAGAGTATGATTTCGACAATGAGTAGGTCCTGAAACGTGTTGTTTAACACCAATGGAGCTTAGAATGACTATAAATGCTGATCCCAACGAATCTCTTTCATTATCAGCATGGATATTAAAATCACCATCAATTAGGACTTTATCTGCAGCCAGCACTACCTCAGATAGAAAAGTCTGTGTGGTGGCCTGGTGGCCTGTATACAGTAGCCAGTACAAACATCACAGGGGATTTATCACTAACACGTGTTTCTCTAGATCATGTTATACGCAGCACATTACTTCGAACGAATTATCTCGAACGAAAATAGCTAGTTTAGGACAGTTTGTGGTTCCGTAGTCTAGGACAGTTCTTTTCTTTCAGTACTTTTAGCCTTAAGTGAATACTGGTTCTGATTGTATTGGAGTGGTCTGGTTGTGTGTGGTGTTGTAGGAGGTGGACCGGCTGAAGGGAGAGCTGGTGGAGATGAATCTTCACATCGTGGACCGAGCTCTTCAGGTGGTGCGCAGCGCTCTGGCCAATCAGGTGGACTGGGCCGAGATCGGTCAGATCGTGAAGGAAGCTCAGGTGGCCGGAGATCCTGTGGCCTGTGCCATTAAAGAGCTGAAGCTGCAGAGCAATCACATCACCATGCTGCTGAAGTGAGAGCTTTCACCCGCAGGCATCAGATGCTCTTCACCATGTCTCGGTGTGACCGCATCCTCCTTCTCTTTCAGAAACCCCTACAGCGGTCCAGAGGACGGAGAGGTGGAAGACACGGACGCCAGAAAGCCTGTGGAGACCCCAGAAGCACAGAAGGGGAAAAAGGGTAAGAACAAAGATAAAGGACAGAAAGGAAAAGTGGAGAAGGACAAACCGGTTCTGGTGGATGTGGATCTGAATCTCTCTGCTTACGCCAATGCAAAGAAGTGAGTTCAGACGTGAATCCTGTGATCAGACGTGATGCTCGTGACATGTTTACTGAAGCACGAGTCTCTCGTCAGGTATTACGACAGCAAGAGAAGCGCGGCCAAGAAAGAGCAGAAGACTGTGGAAGCAGCGCAGAAGGTGAGCAGAGACTAAACGCGCTCAGATCAGATTCTTTTACTGTACTTACAACAAAATTACAGACTTGCCAACGTATCCAGATGAAGAATAATTAAAGAAAGACATATTGCACATACACTGCAAGAAATTATTTAATTCCTTAGTATTTTTGTCATGTTTTCTAGTATAAATATCTACAAATTCTGGAATTAAGATGCGTTTACATGACAAGTAAAATGACTCAAGATATTTTGTCTTGAAAAAATATCCAAATTTTGTTCAAACAAGTAAAAATATCTGCCAATGGGGTAAGAGAAACTATCTTTATTCAAAGGCTAAACAAGATTATTTTTCTTACCCCATTGGCAGATATTTTTACTTGTTTGAACAAAATTTGGATATTTTTTCAAGACAAAATATCTTGAGTCATTTTACTTGTCATGTAAACGCATCTTAATTCCAGAATTTGTAGATATTTATACTAGAAAACAAGACAAATACTAAAGAAGAAAATCATTTTTTACAGTGTAAAGAGGAAAATAAAACTAATAATTACACCGTGCTGAGTGAAATAAAGTGCTTGCAGCCGCTCATGACCGTTCTTCTCATGTCAGGAGTGTGTTTTCAGTACGGTTATAGCTTTGGGATAAAACTGTTCATGAATCTTGCGTGTTTTGATAGACCTGTAAGGTTTCCCAGACAGCAACAGTTCAAATAAGTGTTGCAGGGTTGTTGAATGTCCGCTTTGTTTTTGTCTTGACTCGAGGCCTTCAAATCTGCTGAGAAAAAGACCAAACAAACACTGAAAGAAGTGCAGACGGTGACCAGCATCCAGAAGGCCAGGAAGGTGTACTGGTAAAGACACGCATCCGTCCGTCTGAGCCTGCAAACGCTGTGTGTGTTTCTCTGAGCCGGCTCTCTTGTGTTCAGGTTTGAGAAGTTTCTGTGGTTCGTCAGCTCAGAGAACTACCTGATCATCGCCGGACGAGACCAGCAGCAGAACGAGATGATCGTCAAGCGCTATCTGAGAGCAGGTCAGAGCCGAGGTCCTCCGCTCTCCTGATGATCTCCCCGGGGTTTCTCTGTGTCTCTGAATCCTGTGCTGCATGTGTTTCCTCAGGAGACCTTTACATTCACGCCGATCTGCACGGAGCCACGAGCTGCGTGATCAAGAACCCGTCCGGTGAGGAACCGCATGATGATCAAACTCTGATGATCTGATGTTGGTCAAAAGAACATTTGTTCACAAACACTGGGTTCATATGTGCTGTAGTTTCATAGAAATCAGTGAAGTGATTGGAAAAATCAGGTGACATTCGCTGGGAATCAAACACAGGACGAGCTGTTTGTGCTGCTCATGTGTGAAAACTCTGTCATTCAGGATCAGAAAGAGCTTTATTGCCAAGTATGTTTACACACAACAGGAGCTTCCAGTGCAGAAGAAAGTACAGACATACTGCAGACATACATGATAGTGCAGACTGCATAGGAATAACACAGCAGAGATTAAATATAACACTAATATGTGACCCTGGAGCACAAAACCATAAGGGTCATAAGGGTCCATTTTTTTAAATTGGGATTTATACATCATCTGAGAGCTGAATAAATAATCTTTCCATTGATGTATGGTTTGTTATGATCGGACAATATTTGTCTGAGATACAACTATTAGAAAATCTGGAATCTGAGGGAGCAAAAAAATCTAAATATTGAGAAAATCTCCTTTAAAGTTGTTCAAATGAAGTTCTTAGCAATGCATATTACTAATCAAAAATGAAGTTTTGATATATTTACGGTAGGACATTTACTAAATATCTTCATGGAACATGATCTTAATATCCTAATGATTTTTGTCAAAAAAGAGAAATGTATAATTTTGATCCATACAATGTATTGTTGGCTATTGCTACAGATATACCTGTGTTACTCATGACTGCTTTTGTGCTGCAGGGACACATATGAGGAAAACAGAAATTAAATACTGCAATACAGAAGTAGAAATGTAAGTGTCAGACACACAGGAGGATGTGGTTGTGAGCGTGTGTGTGTGTGTGTGTGTGTGTGTGTGTGTGTGTGTGTGTGTTCGTCAGGCGAGCCGGTTCCTCCGCGGACGCTCACTGAGGCCGGGACGATGTCCGTGTGCTACAGCGCGGCGTGGGACGCTAAAGTGGTCACCAGCGCGTGGTGGGTCCATCATCATCAGGTGAGCGGCAGCGGCACACGCGGAGGCAGGCTCGTCCGGGTCAGACGCTCATGTGCTTTATCTCCCACAGGTGTCCAAAACCGCTCCGACGGGAGAGTATCTGACCACCGGCAGCTTCATGATCAGAGGTGAGGGTTTGTCCATCAGTGTCTTTATATGAATATATAGTATATCACCTGCTAGAAACCAGCAATAATACAACCACCAGCTCTTACCTGTGTCTGGATCCCACTTCTGACACAAAAGTTGTTTCATGTTTTGTTTAAAAGTTGTTTACAAAATGAAAAGATTTTTTTGTTTCACTGTTCCACAGGGAAGAAGAACTTTCTGCCCCCTTCATATCTGATCATGGGCTTCGGGTTTCTGTTCAAGGTAAAGATGCATTAATGCTGAGGCGGTGTTAACTCTTTCTTCACCTGTTTCTTAAAATAGTTGCCAGCATTGTTGATCATTTTCACAAAAATGTCACGGCACTCAAAATATTTTGTTGTATGAATATCTGAATATAGTAAAAAAGTAAAAGTAAAGTCGTGACGTATTGTCAAGTATGGTGACCCATACTCGAAATTGGTGCTCTGCGTTTAACCCATCCAAGTGCACACACACAGCAGTGAGTAGTGAACAAATGCACACACAATACACACACACACACCGTGAACACACACCCGGAGCAGTGGGCATTTATGCTGCGGCGCCCGGGGAGCAGTTGGGGGTTCGGTGTCTTGCTCAAGGGCACCTCAGTCGTGGTATTGAGGGTGGAGAGAGCGCTGGACATTCCCTCCCCCCACCTACAATCCCTGCCGGCCGGGGGCTCGAACTCGCAACCTTTCGATTACGAGTCCGACTCTCTAACCATTAGGCCACGACTTCCCCCAATATGTCCAAAATATGCAATATGTCCAAAATAAGAACACAGTCTCTGCTTTGAAACAAAATGTTTTATTCTAGCTTCATGCAAACTTTTTTTTTTTTTTTTTTAGAAGTTTCATAAAAAAAAAGGTTTTGGACAAAAAGTTGAGAGAATTGCATTTTTGTCAAAGACTCGGTCTGGATCAGATTCAGACCGATGATCAGAACAGATGGAGTTGATCAGGAGGAGAGTCACTGTCCTAAACCACAGACATTTCATCCACTTAAAACACTGAATTACACTGCAAAAAATGATTGTCTTCCTTAATATTTTTGTCTTGTTTTCTGAAAATATTATCCAAATTTAGTTTTTGCTTCAAACATATCTGCCAATGGAGTCAGAAAAATCATCTTAATTAAAAGGCTAAACAAGATTATTTTTCTTAAATTATTATTCTTATTGGCAGATATTTTTACTTGTTTGAACAAAATTTGGATATTTGTTTCACAAAACAAAATATAATATCTTGAGTCATTTTACTTGTCAAGTAAATGCATCTTAATTCCAGAATTTGTAGAGATATATACTAGAAAACAAGACAAAATATTAAGGAAGAAAATAATTTTTTGCAGTGTAAACCAGACATTTCATTCACTAACGTTAGGCAGTTTTGATGGATATGCTGTTTGATGATGCACTATAATGCTCTTACATCTGCGACTCTGCTGCTCTTTCAGAAGATATGCGCCTCCTGCCGTAGAACAGCAAAAACACAGAAAGAAGGAAATTCTGTTAAAGATCTGTGCGTTATCAGTGGCCACGTGATCGTAATCTACGCTCGTTCATGTCGCACCTTCAGTTTCCAGTCTCTTTCTGATTGTAGGTGGATGACCAGAGTGTTTTCAGACATCGTGGAGAGAGGAAGATGAAGACGCTGGATGAGGAAGAGGCGGACGTGACCTCCAGCACTGCAGATCTCCTGGAGGAAGGAGAAGAACTCTTAGGTGTCCGCTCACAAACATCTCCATCAGTCTCCTCTGATTCTCCAGCTTTGTGTCAGATGATCAGCGGTCTGTGTTTGTGTCTCAGAGGAGGACAGCGAGGACGAGGCTGAGGAGCAGCAGGAGTCCAGCAGATCACCAGACGAGACGACCGCATGCGTCCGAGACCACGAGGAAGAGCCAGACGAGGAAGATCAGAGCCCAGAGATCAGCTTTCCAGACACCAGCATCTCTCTGTCACACCTGCAGCCCAACAGGTGAGGCTCGCTCCGACGGTCCTCCTGCTTTACTGCTGTGTGACGAGACGATTGAGTCTGTTTCTCCGCAGGACTCTTCAGAGCGATGCTTTCAAACAGGACGATCCCCAGCAGGTGAGTTACACACCTGAGATCACACCGTTCAGCTGTGAGTGACCCCAGGGTTAACAGCTGCATCTGTGCTGCAGGTGAACACAGAGACGCAAGCCAAGAAGCACCTGACGGCCAAACAGCGCAGGTGAGACACATCTGTAGCGCTTTATACAATACACATAGTTATGGAGGCCCATTTCCAACACTGAATACAATATTAAAAAAAGGTAATTGCAACTTTCTATCTTGAATTTCTGCACTGCAAAAAATAATTTTTAGTATTTTATTTCAAATGATTTTTGTCTTGTTTTCTAGTATAAATATCTACAAATTCTGGAATTAAGATGCGTTTACTTGACAAGTAAAATGACTCAAGATATTATGTCTTGTTTTCTGAAAAAATATCCAAATTTTGTTAGTTTTTGCTTCAAACAAGTAAAAATGTCTGATAATGGATTAAGAAAAATCATCTTGTTTAGCCTTTGAATTAAGATTATTTTTCTTAATATTTTTGATTAATAAAATTTTAAAAACCGAATTTGGAAATAAAACGTATTTCATAGGGCCCTATAATTATAATATTTTTTTATTGGTAATAAAAATGGATTTAAGTGAACAATAGCTTTTAAAATGACTTAAAGTGCATATATAATAGCAATGATGTAATAATAATTAGTTTAAATGAAGTAGCAAAAGCAAGATGGTTTTAAACAAAACTGTTAAAATATATAATGTAATATAAACAATAGAGTTAATGTAGATTACTCATCACAACAAAGACCTCCAGCGGCGCCGACGGCCACATTACTGTCTAATATTGACCAAGCACCATTTAATTCAAATGTACACTTAATCTTTAATATTTGGCCATTTCTTTGGGACAGAAATCCTACAGCCGCTGTAATTAAATTAATATGTGGAGATCAAAACGTGTAACTCAGAGTGAGGGTTTGAGCTTTTATTTAGGAATTGTGATATATTCTCCTGTGTTTGTGTAGATTTATAAATGATTTAGCTTACAAATCTGATGAAATGGCGCACGTTGCGTCCCCAGATGAAGGTTATAATAAACCCAAACTCAGAACAACATGCAGAGATGAGTTTGAGACGCTCCTCATGTAAATAATCACAGTTTCTGAGGAGCCGCTGTGAGACGCACGAGCTTAACTACACGCATGGAAATAATTAAAGACCATATACTGTGTGAACTGCATCGTATATAATTATTTAATTAAATCATAGCGTTTGTGAATTCACAATTATGCTTAATTATTTAATATATTATTTAATTAATTAATATATTAATTTAATATATCATGCAGCCTTGGAAAATAGTCTAAAAATGTGTTTTATGGATTCTCGTCCATGAAATGCACCACTTCCGGTATTTTGGCGATTAGTCGACGCCAGCAAAATGAAGTCGACGATTTTTAAAAATCATCATAACTGATTAATCACTGTCATCACTGGGTGGTGATGGCGCAGTGGATAAGACACATGCCTTTGGTGTGAGAGACCCGGGTTCGAATCCACTGTGAGACACCAATGTGTCCCTGAGCAAGACACTTAACCCCTAGTTGCTCCAGAGGCGTGCGACCTCTGACATATATAGCAATTGTAAGTCGCTTTGGATAAAAGCGTCAGCTAAATGAATAAATGTAAATGTCATCAGGGACATGAAGAAGAAGCAGAAACCGGAGGACACCGATGATCCGGAGGAATCCGACTCCAAACCGCCGGAAGCTCCGAGCGTGACGCAGACGTGTAAGAACGGAGCGGCCAATCAGCCGCTGAAGAGAGGACAGAAGGTCATTACACTAACGAGCAGTGATCTTCACGTTTAACACGGTCACGTGTTACTGGTGTGTCATGTTGATGCTTTGACTGTTTTTCCCAGAACAAACTGAAGAAGATGAAGGACAAATACAAAGATCAGGATGAAGAGGACCGAGAGTTGATGATGAAGTTATTGGGGGTCAGTATTACAGTCAAACGCAAACTCAGAATATTACACAAACCTGCGATAATTAAATATGTTAGACAAATATCATTTATGTATTTAATCCCATTTTATTAAATAATGTCTTTGCTACTAAGCTTCGATGATCCAATACAGCCATATTAATAAGAAAAAATAACACATCTGTGTTTGATTGTAGTTATTGCTGAATAGTGTTGATCTTTCTTCTCCTGCGTCATATTCTTCATGTGATTAGTTTGAGCGGCGCCCTCTACTGTACAGACCTGAATCTACATTTCCTTCAGTCTGAGCCGGATTCACTTCACTTCTGGTGTGAAAGGACTTTTTATTTGTAAAAGAAGAACTTTTTATATTAAAAACATACAAGGAAACCCTGCCCAGATTTAAAAAGTAACTCAAAAGTAACGTAACATGCCACTTTCCATAAAAAGTAACTAAGTAACGTAATTAGTTACTATTGTTAGGGAGTAACGCAATATTGTAATGCATTATTTTAAAAGTAGCTTTCCCCAGCACTGATCATGAGTTGATGAGGCTGGCAGCTGCAGAAACAGACAGTGAATGCACAGAAAGAAGCACAGCGTTTCTCGCCAGCACATGCTGTACAGACAAATACTGTCCAACATCTGCAGACTCCTTCAGTCTCTTGTAGTTTATTTATTTATTTATTTAGCAGACGCTTTTATCCAAAGCGACTTAAAATGAGGACATAAGAAGCAATCAAAACCAACAAAAGAGCAACAACGTGCAAGTGCTATTACAAGTCTTGGTTAGCCTAACGCAGTACAGATAATTATTATTATTGTTATTTTTTAATAAAAAGACAGATAAAATACAATTAGAATAGATAGTGCTAGAGTTAGAGGGTCAAGTAAAGATGGAACAGATGAGTTTTTAGCCGTTTCTTGAAGATGGGTAAGGATTCAGCTGCTCGGATTGAGCTGGGCAGGTCATTCCACCAGATGGGAACAGTTAATGAAAAAGTCCTTGAAAGTGTTTTTCTGTGTCTTTGGGATGGTACAATAATGCGTTGTTCACTTGAAGAACGCAAGCTTCTAGAGGCACATAAGTCTGAAGTAATGAAGTTAGGTAAAGGGGTGCAGAGCCAGTGGTGGTTCTGGAGGCAAACATTAATGCCTTGAATTTAATGCGAGCAGCTATTGGTAGCCAGTGCAGATTGATGAACAGAGGCGTGACGTGCGTTCTTTTCGGCTCATTAAAGATTCATCTTGCAGCGGCATTTTGGATTAATTGTAGAGGTTTAATAGAATTGGCTGGAAGACCTGCCAAGAGAGCATTGCAATAATCAAGTCTGGACAGAACAAGAGCCTGAACAAGGAGTTGTGTTGCATGTTCCGAGAGAAAGGGCTGATCTTCTTAATATTGTATAATGCAAATCTGCAGGACCGGGCAGTTTTAACAATGTGGTCTGAGAAATTTAGCTTATCATCAATCACAACTCCAAGGTTTCTGGCTGTTTTTGAAGGAGTTATGGTAGATGAGCCTAACTGGAAGCTGAGATTGTGATGAAGCGATGGGTTAGCTGAAACAACAAGCAGTTCTGTCTTAGCTAGGTTAAGTTGAAGGTGATGGTCCATCATCCAGCAAGAAATGTCTGTTAGACAAGCTGAGATGCGAGCAGCTATCGTCGGATCATCAGGATGGAATGAGAGGTAGAGTTGAGTGTCATCAGCATAGCAGTGAGATGAAAAGCCATGTTTCTGAATGACAGAACCTAGTGATGCCATGTAGACAGAAAAGAGAAGTGGTCCAAGAACTGAGCCCTGAGGCACCCCAGTAGCTAGATGTTGCGACTTGCGATACCTCACCTCTCCAAGATACCTTGAAGGACCTATCTGAGAGGTAAGACTCAAACCACTGGAGTGCGGTTCCTGAGAAGCCCTTTCTCAATAGGGTTGACTAGAGGATCTGATGGTTGACTGTATCAAAAGCAGCAGACAAATCTAGCAAGATGAGTAATGAAGATTTGTCAGCCGCTCTTGCAAGAGGTTGTTTCTGTCGTTATGTGTCCGTCATTCACACGTTATGAAAACAGTCTGCAGGATCCAATAAAGAGGAAAAAGTAAAGAAGGGAAAGAAAGGAAAAATGAAAGAAGAACCGCTAAAGAAAGCTCAGCCTCATCAGAAAGCAGCCGTGAAGCCCAAAGCTGAAATCACCGTCTGGAAGAACGAAGATGCAGAAGCTGTTGAAGATCCTGCGGGAGGAGATCAAGACGTGAAGGTCACAGCGCTTATGACCTATAATATCTGACAGATGAAATATTACACGTGTGATCTGTAAATAAAGTGTGACTGAGTCGTGATTGTGTGTTTCAGGAGACGGAGGAGCTGGACAATCCTGCTGCTGAGGTGAGTGAAGCAAGAAACAAACAGGATGAGGAATTGAATCATCTGAACTCTCTCTGTGTTCGGATCCAAGAGCAGATCTGAACACCATCAGCAGTGGCGTGAGCTGTAGCGATGGATATCTGTATTCAGTCTGTTGTGGCTCATGTTGTTGATACACGTACAGCATTCAGTGATTTGATTGTTTTCAGGATGGTGAGAACATTCTGGACTCATTGACCGGTCTGCCTCATCCGGACGATGTCTTGATGTTCGCGGTGCCGGTTTGTGCTCCTTACATGGCGCTCTCCAACTACAAGTACGTTTTCAAGATGTATTGAACACATCCGCAGCGTTGCACTATTTAATATCAATAATAATACCTGCTCTTAGAGCAGAATCATCTCATAAAATCATCCTGTTCTGACTCCAGGTACAAAGTGAAATTAACTCCAGGCACCCAGAAGAAGGGGAAAGGTAAAGCTTGTCTTACTGTGGAGCTGTAATGCTATAAATGCGTGTGTGAATATGCTAAGCGTGATCTGTGACCGCAGCGGCCCGCACCGCCGTGCTGAGCTTCATGCGCGGGAAAGACGCCAGCGCTCGAGAGAAGGATCTCTTCAGGAGCGTGAAGGTATTTGACGTCTCATGAATCTGATCAGAACTGAAGGTGTGTGTGGCTAACGCTGCTGTTTTACAGGACACGGATCTGTCCAGAAACATGCCTGGGAAAGTCAAGGTTTCTGCACCAAACCTGTTAGCAGCAAAGAAGAAGTGAAGCTCAGGATGATTTCTGCTGAGAGACTCTCAATATTTACGTTATAAAACAGAAAAGAGTTTAAGCTTTAAATGTGTTGGGGTTTTTTCAAGCAAATATTTTTCTCTTATCAACTCAGTGCATTTAATAAGTAAATAAAAATAACAATATAAATGTGAATGTTACACCATTTATTTTCCATGTTGGAAAAAAAAAGTGTGATATAAAACCATACAAAATTTGGGTTTTTTGTACAAATCTGCATCAGAAGATCAGGTTTAGTGTTGTGACGGATCATGAGAATTAGTTTGATAATCGTGAAGAGATTCAGTACAGGTTTGTAAAACTGGTCTCTCACTTCGTCCCCTACTGCTGTGTTTGTACAGGAAGTGCTGATTGTTTGGTTATAATGAGGAAATTGTACAAATTGTAACACTGTGGCGACAAAAAAGACCATTGACCAGTGTTTGACATTTTTAATGCAGATGTGGTATTAATAAAAGTAATTGAAAATGCTGAAATAAAATCAGGCGTTGTTGTTGTTTGTCCAGTGGAATAAATCATTTTTCTGCTACACTCTTACATGACACTGACTTTCCCAAACCATATGAGATGAGACACCAACTCATCATAAAAGTCTCTGGTTTCTCCGCACAGGTGGTCTGGTTCTCGTCTGAACGAGAGTGTGATTGTCTTCTAGGAGTCTCCGGCGATTCTCTGTCTGAGCCGAAGGAGCAGGGCTTTGGGCAGAACGTCCCACATGAGCTCCAGGCGCTTCCGGTGCAGGACGGCCGCGTCTAAACACAACCTGGACATCCACACAGTCAAGCTTCAGAGAGCATCTGAGACAGAAAGTGTGACGCTTCGCTGAAATCACTCACCTGACCAGCGGTTTGGGCTGAACTGTGAAAACCAGTAATTGGTTGCTGTGAGCCTGTGAAGAAACGAGCGCAGGTCAGTGGATCCAGACTGACGCTTCCAGAAAACATGCAGGGATCGATCCTAAATCTGGAAATTGTTCTAACTCTTATGTGTCTGTCAGTCTCAAAACTACAAGTGAACATTATTCTTAACTACAGAGCATTTGGTTTCTACTCTGGAGTTCTTCATTTAAACATGCATTACAAGAAAGTAGGTATTGATGTTTTGCTCACAGCTTGTTGATGAGAGAGAAGATTGTTGGCGCATCCTCCGAACACAAACACTTCTCCATCAGGACCCAAACACGCCGTGTGCCACAGTCTGCAGAAAACACAGCAACATCAGCATCACTGAGAGCACAAACACAGACGAGAGGTCAGAGGTCAGACTCACCTGGGCCGCTCCGTGTGCTCGTGTTTGAACGGTTTCCACTCGTTCTTACTGATGCAGTACAGCCAGGCGTCGCCTGCAAAACAGACACGTTAATGAAGCACGTGTTTGGAGTGACGAGGTGCGTCTCGTCTGCGTCACTCACTCAGCGTTTCTCTGACGGTCGTGAAGCCGCCGAACAGAAAGATGTGATCCGCTGACACCGGAGTGAAGGAGTGCCACGAGCGGCCGACCGGACCGTGCTGAGGAGCGCTCCTAAAACACACACAAGCTTCAGACGAGCGTCACTGACCCTTCACTGAGCTCTCAGCATCCCACAGAGTAACGGCCGGGCGATAACACCGGTTACACGCTCACGTGACGCTGCGGTGTCTTTAATATTATCCTTTTGCTTTACCAACACACTTTCTCTATTTGATACTGTAAAGCTGCTTTGACACGATCTGTATCGTTGAAAGCACTGTATAAAAGGTATATATAAAGGTGACGACTGTTAAGTGGTCACAAAAACTTATTAACGTTTTTTAATTGAGGCTAGTATTAGTTTGTGATATTGACACTGGTGATTATCATAAAGACCTTATTTAAAGCTAAAATAAGTATATTGTGATGTGAACTGTTACAGTAATATAAAGTGAGTCCTATCGTGATATGATTTGGGTCATATCCCCAGTCCTACCACAGAGTAATGTTTAATTAAGGCCCTAAACACTGAACCTACATCTCACTCCATTCCCACGTGTCCAGGTCGATGCAGTACAGGTCATTCAGCCGCTGATCCTGCAAAACATTCAGCTTTGAACACAAATCACACTGAAAGACAGCTGGCTTGGGTATATACAGTGCTCCTCATTCACACGCACCATGTACCGTCCTCCGAACACGTAGCCTCTGTTAGCGACGGTGGCGCAGGCGTGAGCGGCTCGAGGCGACGGAGCGTGTCCCTGCACACACACACACAGCGTCAGAACCGGATCATGCGGATCCACACATCATACCTGCAGGATTACAGCCGTGACACCTTTGTGATGGGTTGGCTCCAGGCTGACGTCTCCAGATCCAGAACGTGGATGTGATTGTTCCAGCCTCGTCCTGCGTGGTTGCCCTGAAAAACATGGCAGCGATTTCTCGTTACAGTCGCGTCACACGTGACGCCGGGCGATGAAGACGGACTCACCATGAAGGAGTTCTCATCCAGTGCGAATGTTCCTCTGTGCCCGGGCTGCGCTATATAGCCGTAGCCACCAAAATACGCCAGCCTGCGGAAACAGACCACAAACAGCTGGAGGAAAGCCACGGGATCTGGCGAATCAGATGCTGCTTGAGGAAGACGTACTGGTTTCTGTAAACCCAGCAGCCCAGCTTGTCTTTGCAGGTCGGCGCCAGGCTCGTCAGCTCGCTCATCTTCTCCCAGCGGAGCGCAGACGCTCTCAGCGGCAGACGGTACACCTGCAGACACCACAAAACCAACACCTGTGTCTTTCTGAAGCTCACCACTGATCCGGTGCCTGGCTTCAGGAGGAAGACTCACCAGATTACTGTTTCCTCGGGCCTGATGTCCACCGAACAGATAGAGAACACCGTCCACACACGAGCCGCAGCTGCCGGACATCGAGCTCGGCACCTCGCCCTCCGAGCGCTGCATTCTCCTGCAACACACACACACACACACAGGCACACACACACACACACACAGGCACACACACACACACACACAGGCACACACACACACACACACAGGCACGCACACGCACACACACACACACAGGCACGCACACACACACACACACACACACACACACACGCCGTTAGCAGCGGGAAACACTCCAGCAGCTCGTGTGGCGGCAGGGCTTTACCATCTTCCCGTCTCCATGCTGTATATCCAGACTTCGTTCTTCGGCAAATACAAGTCCGTGAATACAGCTGCTTCTGTGTCTGCATTCTGACAGAACGACAGGCTGATATAAAGATCTCTTCACACAGTCACCAGTGCAAGGGTCTTCAGTATGACAGATCTTCTGAGTAAATACTGACCTTATATCCTCCCCAAACGAACATGCAGCCGCGGTCAGTGACGGCGATGTGGCCGCTGCGCTCCGCCGGACGCTCCCTGGACACAAACTCCTCCTGCAGCCACTCCAACACATCTTCATCCTCCTCCTCCTGTCCTGCAGCCCACTCCAACACACCTTCATCCTCCTCCTCCTCCTCCATGTCTGACAGTCACTGGAATGACAACAATCCCGCAATGACCTGAAGCACGTGTATTTACAATATAACTCCTCTACAGAGCTTCATATGATCAGTGTGTTATACCACGACACGTGTTATCTTCAGCACTGATTAAATAACTCTGTTAACTGATAATTAGTCAGTAGTGTTGATCAAATCGAGTGAATTATCTTCTGTAATCAGTCTTGTTTTGATGGAGCGGCAGAATAATGACAGAAAACTACTCACAGCGATGAAAACTAGTCCTGCTGTCGCTTCTGAGGGTTACTCGGATGATTCATGGACAGCAGCTTGTCATGAGCAGCGCTGCTCTCGTCAATTAAAACTATTTTAATGCAGAAAGGCCTCGCCGGAAATATCTTCTGGTAAAATTACGCCGCCATATTAGTGAGGTCCGTCAGTCCACTGCGCATGCGCGACGTAAAGAAGCGCGCGTTACGCAACAGCCTAAACACGAAAGATCGTTAAAGAGCGCTGTTTGAAACACGATTTAATCGTCTTACGCTTGATTTTAATTATTCGGCGTGAGTTTGGACTTGTTTGGTATCTGCTGGTTTGCTAATAATCGATCTGAACGGAAGAACAGAGAAGCGCGAACGCCTCAGAACTTCAGGTTAGTTTAATGTTTTTCAGTCAGAGCTTGTTTATCACGCACTTAACGATTTCTGATCACTAATTAGTCTCCGTCACCAGATACAACCCAGTGTTCACGCAGTACTGGAGCTCGTGTGTCGATGTTTAATGGAGTTGAATGGTTGTTTAGCAAGAGACTAGTGCAGTGAGGCGGACTGCGGCGTGTTCTTCGGGATGAAGCTCCGGTGTGATGTGGAGCTGCGGAACCGGATGTTACCGTCGATCGGTCTGAGCAGCAGAGGCCGGTCCAGCCGCGCGCTTCTGTCCATCGGGAAGCATGTGGACCGGGGTCTGTATCTGCTGATCTGCACCGCTAAAGACCGCAGCGGAGCCAGATACAAGGCAGGCTTTGTCTCGAACACATGTTTCATGGCTGCTGTGATCAGCTCTTGAGTCTCTGTGTGTTTCTCTGCAGCTGAAGGACAACATCGAGACGTTCTTCATCCGGTTCGTGGAAGACGGCAAAGCCACGGTTCGGCTGAAGGAGCCTGCGGTGGACATCTGTCTGAGTAAAGTAAAGATGTGCTTTCATTTCTATTCGAGAGAGTTGTGCTGTCAGCTTCACACACCACACACAGTTAGTTTGTTTGAAACGAATGCAGTTATTATTGTGTTTGTACTGAACCAGAAACTGAAATATTAGGCTTCATGGTAGTTGATAACTCCAGCTACTGTATGAATGAACTAAGGACTGATTGGCATTGTGTGACTCTTTAGTTCTTCTCCTTCTGTCTTCAGTTGGCTTCTGAGATGAAGATGAATCCCATTGCCAGTCTTTTTGTGGCTGTGCTGATTCCTGCTTCGCTTCAGCTGTTTATTCAGTTTTGACTTTATGGATATCTGACCATATTAAAGCGGTCATATGATGTGACTTTTCCTTTCTCTTTGGAGCGTTACAAGCTGTTTGTGCATAGATAAGATCCGTACAGTTGCCAAGACTAAAATCTTTATATTGTTTATAAAAGTTGAGTCACGCCCCACATGTCTACATCACTTTGTGGGGAGATTTGCATAACTCCGCCCAAATGTTTACGCAAAGAAAGAATGCATCACTTTTATTCTGGCTGTAGTGTTGTTGTCGTGGAGATGCTGTGTGTTTCCAAATATGGTAAGTGTCTGTCACATGCTTGAGGTATTTGGCCAATCACAACGCACTGGATAGCTGGCCAATCAGAGCGCAGCGGGCTTTTCAGAACAATGAGCTTTTATCCACGTGTTTCACAGAGGAGCAACAATAATGTACGGTATGTGGAAAATGTGTTTTTTTTTAATAAACCTTAAACCGCATAAACACATTGCATTATATCAAATACACAAAATAATATTCTTTTTAGCAACGTCATATGACCCCTTTAAGTTTAACCTCAGTAACGCCGGTCGACTGTGATTGGCAGTAATCTGACCTGGTTCTCAGATGCCGGGGGAATATCTGCTGGCGTCCCTCTCGTTCTGCACAGACCTGCTTTTACAGAAATAGAACATTGATGCTATTAAAAAGCTGAAGATACGAACGGCTTCTAAAATGGTTTGGGCTTGACTTTTGTATTTTTTGTGTGTGTGTCTGTGTTTGTCTCTCTCTCTCTCTCTCTCTCTCTCTCTCTCTCTCTCTCTCTCTCTCTCTCTCTCTCTCTCTCTGTGTGTGTGTCTCTCTCTCTCTCTGTGTGTGTGTGTGTGTCTGTGTTTGTCTCTCTCTCTCTCTGTGTGTGTGTGTGTCTGTGTTTGTCTCTCTCTCTCTCTCTCTCTCTCTGTGTGTGTGTGTCTGTGTTTGTCTCTCTCTCTCTGTGTGTGTGTCTGTGTTTGTCTCTCTCTCTCTGTGTGTGTGTGTGTGTGTCTGTGTGTCTCTCTCTCTCTCTCTCTCTGTGTGTGTGTGTCTGTGTTTGTCTCTCTCTCTCTGTGTGTGTGTGTGTGTCTGTGTTTGTCTCTCTCTCTCTGTGTGTGTGTGTGTGTGTCTGTGTTTGTCTCTCTCTCTCTGTGTGTGTGTGTGTCTCTCTCTCTCTCTCTCTGTGTGTGTGTGTGTCACAGGCCGACAGCAGCAGCTTGAAGAGCTTCCTCTCCGCCGCTCGGCTGGCACACAGAGGAAGTGACACGGACTCCCTCCCGTTGTTGCCCCTCGGCCCGGCCCGCGCCCGCGATGTGGAGAAACCCAAGAAGAAGCTCAGCATTCTGTCTAAGAAGGACTATCCGCTCACGTCCAGCTTCCCGTACTCTCTGGAGCAGCTGCAGGTGTCGTACTGCAGACTGACCCGTGTGGACCTGCGTATGCTGTCTCTGCGAGCGCTGCGCCGGCTGGACCTCAGCAACAACCACATCAAGAAGCTGCCGTCCGCCATCGGTGAGCTGAGCTGCCTCGCCGAGCTGATCCTGCACAACAATCACCTGGAGAGC
Source organism: Barbus barbus (assembly GCF_936440315.1). Taxonomy (NCBI): domain Eukaryota; kingdom Metazoa; phylum Chordata; class Actinopteri; order Cypriniformes; family Cyprinidae; genus Barbus; species Barbus barbus. Next base: position 31,539,682 of record NC_136748.1, read on the forward strand.
TTCAGCGACAGCCTGTGCTCCTCGAGCCTGCAGACGTCGCTGCAGCATCTGGACCTGAGTCAGAACCAGCTGCAGGTCCTTCCCGCTCGCTTCTGTCAGCTGCAGCAGCTGGTCAACCTCAAGCTGGACCATAACAAGCTCCTGCGGCTGCCTTTCCACATCGGCCGGCTCTCCAAGCTGCGCTTCCTGTCCGCCGCTCACAACCAGCTCACCGTACTTCCTGCCAGCTTCAGAAAGCTGTGTCTGGAGAACCTGGACCTGTTTGGAAACCCGTTCACTCAAGCCAACGCTCTGGAGCACACGATCCGGCTGACGTTTCCGCTGAGGCTGCAGGAGCTAGCGTCCCGTGCCGTGGTGGAGCTCAGGTGAGGCCCGGCTAACACTGCACAAACACGACGGTTCAGACGTCACGTCATGGTTTCAGGACAAGAAAAAAAAAATAAACAAATTGCTTTAACAATGGGTTACTTAATAGAATTCTTTAAATAAATTCAATTACAATTACTTTTCTTGCATTACATTAGGCCTACTATAAGGTTACCATTAACAACAAAGCCCAAACTTAAATTCAATTACTATTTATTTTTAACTATTATAAACACTCAAATTAAAAAATTGTATGGAAACATGTAATTCGTTTTTAAATTTAACCGTTTCTATTTGTCACAACTTCATAGATGCACACGCCTCTCCTTTCAGTGACAGCTCACTCTTTTCAGATCAAAATAGGTCACCTGTGAGATTTGCTTCGATCCAGTGAGAAAGTGTTTTTATGAGGGGGGGGGGGGGGGGGGGGGGGGGGGTCTTACAAGGGTAAATTAAGAATTGGTGTTTCAATAAGTTTTGTATAGTACTATTTGCTTTACTCTTTACTTCAAAAACTATGTCTAAAAGGGTGATATTTGATGTATTTGAGATCAGAGATGTGTGAACGAGGGAGGGAGAGAGAGAGAGAGAGAGAGAGAGAGTGTGTGAGTGAGTGAGTGAGTGAGAGAGAGAGAGAGAGAGGGAGAGAGGGCAAACATTTAGTAACAGCCAATATTGTCTTTAACAGCCTGCATAGCACTTTATCTTTTATAACATGGGATTTTTAGATGACAAGATGTTAAAAAAAAATGTTTTGCGTGCGTGTGAAAAATTAAAGTTAGGGACATGTAAGGTAATTAAAAAATATTTTAAAAAGGTACCTTAATGAAACTACAAATGACAATGTAAAGCAAATATCTTTAAAAGTAAATTCCATGTGGAGCATCTGCCCCCGAGCCATGCTATATTCTCACCTTTTCCCCTTACCCGTTTGCATCTCTGTAACTTGTTCCATAAAATATTTATTTAAACATATACATTAAATAAGACCTCACTAACAGCTAAAGTAAATATGAGTGTAGTCTAATATTTTGCCAAATGCATTTCACTAGACTTAATTTCTCTAGCAAATAACGAGCTGGAGACGCTGAAGGCTTGCCTGAGGTAAATGTCATGCTTTGTGACACTTTGTTTACAAGCTGTTTTAAAGACGTCTTTCCACGGTTGAAACACTAATTGAGTGATTACGTGAGAGGTGAGATGTTCATTCATGTTTACTTTGCATTAAAACTAGTAATAAAGAGCGCTCCAGCACGCTGCCGTTAGAACTGAGGCGTTAGTATACAGCGATCTGTCAAAACCGCATTTAATGTCGGAATTTCCTGAAAAATTGGAACGATTTGTACACCTGCGTACCAAACCGAAAGACCCGTACTGAGAATGTCCGGTACGAATGTGTACCGTTACAGCCCTCCTGCTGCTGCTAACGCTGGTCTTGTGTTGTTCTCCCGGCAGAATCCCTCACGGCCCTCACTCCGTCCCGCTGCACCTGTGTCACGAGCTGGACTTCTCCAAAGCCTGCGCCTGCGGCCGGGTCTGTGTGGACTCCTACATCCAGACGGCCGTCAGCATCAACCTGCACCTGGTCTCTCACACCGTGGTGCTGGTGGACAACATGGGCGGCACCGAGGCTCCGGTGCAGAAGCACTTCTGCTCGCTCCTGTGTTACTGCGAGTTCATGGACGGCTGCGTGCAGCGTGACCTCAGATGACCTCTCTGACCTTCTGTTTCAGTGTTTGTTCTTTTAGCTCGATGTTTAAGGATTTGTTTACTGAACAGTTTTGTGGAAAAGACCTTTAAACTCCAGCATCGCAGCATGTTTTGTGAAATAAATAAAAGTCATTAAAACAGAACTTTGAGCTGCCAAAGAAAAATGATTTAATGATTTCACATCACAGGCTTCTGTATTTCCTTTTTTTTTTTTTTTATCCCAAAACGTCAGTCTCTGTTCTGAACAAAGCGTGAACTAAACAGAGTTGTGTTTTACTCTACATTTAAACATTAAACTTGTGTCTCTGAACTAAAACACAAGCTTAGTGACCTTTACTAACTCAGTATCACACTATTACTATCAGTTAGCTAAGAGAAAACTGTAGGTTTAGTCTAAATCGGACCACAGGGAGTTCTGGAAGCACAAGGCGGCCGAGGTGAAGATGTCTCTGCCGTCAGGCTCCATCTCTCTCAGAATAACTTCCTCCAGGAATGGCTCGGCTGTGTTCTCGTGGGCTTCTGAAGAACGTCTCGTCTTTGGCTCTTCAGTGTCTTGAGAAGAGCTCAGATCCTCCTCGTTTGTTGAGCTGCTGTGTGGCTGGTTTATCGGTGCATTATTACCCGTCATCAGCGGCTGGTGTGGAAATAATGCGTCCCTCGCTGTGTTCGACTCTGATTCCTGCGTGTTTTCTGTCTCCAGAGCGCCACTCGCTTCATCTCCACCGTTTGCTGGGATTTTAGATTCACTGGAAAACTTCCACAGAAAAGAGTAACAGTTATGCATTATCACATATCTACAGTATGTCACATGTACTGCACTACTAGATCAGAAATTATTCAAACTGGTAATCCAGTGAATTTGATGCATTATATACACATACAGTGGATATAAAGTCTACACACCCCTGTTAAAATGCCAGGTGTCTGTGATGCAAAAAAATGAGACCAAGATAAATAATTTCAGAACTTTTCCACCTTTAATGTAAACTATAACCTGTACAACTCAATTAAAAACAAACTGAAATATTTTAGGGAAGGTGGAGTAAAAATAAAAAACTTAATGTGGACACCCTTAAACTAATACTTTGAAGCACCTTTTGATTTTCTTACATCACTCAGTTTTCTTGTGTAGGAGTCTATCCGCATGGCACATCTTGATTTAGCAATATTTGCCCACTCTTCTCTACACACAAACGCTCCACATCTGTCAGATTGCGAGGGCATCTCCTGGGCACAGCCCTCTTCAGGTCTGGGTCGTTCCAAAACTTCAATCTTCTTCTGGTGAAGCCATTCTTTTGTTGATTTGGATGTATGCTTTGGGTTGATGTCGTGCTGAAAGATGACGTTCCTCTTTGTCTTCGGCTTTCTAGCAGAAGCCTGAAGATTTTGTGCCAGTATTGACTGGTATTTGGAAGTGTTCATAATTCCCTCCACCTTGACTAAGACCCCAGTTCCATCTGAAGATAAACGGCCCAAAGCCACCGAGCTTCACTGTGGGTATGGTGTTCCTCTGGTGATGTGCAGTGTTGTTTTTGTGCCAAACATACCTTTTAGAATTATGACCAAAGACTTCAACCTTGGTTTCATCAGATCATGATATATTCCCGCATGCTTTTCGGAGACTTATAATGTGTTTTTGCAAAATCTAGCTGGGTTGGATGTTTTTCTTGCCACCCAACCCCACAGTCCAGACACATGAAGGATGTGGGAGATTGATGATGACGGTGTTCCGTGCTATATCTAATGCCTTCTCCTGACTGATACCTTTCAACAGTGAGATCCCTCTGATGCTTTGGAAGCTCCCTGCAGGCCATGGCTTTTGCTGTAAGATGCAACTAAGAAAATGTCAGGAAAAGCTACTAGAACATCTCAACTTTATTTGGGTTTAATCAGAGGAGCTTTAAATGATGGCAGGTGTGTACTGACTCCTGTTTAACATCAGTTTGACTGATTGCTTGATTCTGAACACAGTTATAAGAGGGTGTGCACACTTATGCAACCGCATTATTTTAGTTTACATTTACATTTATTCATTTAGCTGACGCTTTTATCCAAAGCGACTTACAATTGCTATATATGTCAGAGGTCGCACGCCTCTGGAGCAACTAGGGGTTAAGTGTCTTGCTCAGGGACACATTGGTGTCTCACAGTGGATTCGAACCCGGGTCTCTCACACCAAAGGCATGTGTCTTATCCACTGCGCCATCACCACCCCTAGTTTTTACTCCCTCTCTCCTAAAAGATTTCAGTTTGTTTTTAATTGAGTTGTGCAGGTTATAGTTTACATTAAAGGTGATTTATCTGGGTCTCTTTTTTTTTACACCACAGAAACCTGGCATTTTAAGAGGGGTGTAGACTTTATATCCACTGTATGGAAAAGCTCACATACTGTATTTGATGAATGGTCGACCGGCTGATCTTTGTCCGTTTCTACAGAGCAGATCTGCTGATCCGGTTCCTGCGGTTCTGTCCGGTTCACCGCTGGATCGCTGAGCGTCTGTGGTTCTGTCGTTAAAGCGGTGATCTGAGGTTCTGATGCTGAAGGCTGGAGTTCTGCTGAGCGGGTTGAAGTACTGCCGTCTGATTTGGGCTCTGGATCTGCTTCGTCCTCATCGCTGCTCTTCATCTCATCACGTCTGATCCGCTGGGACCCTGCGCTCGGCGCCGGCTGAACAGGGAGAATGACCGTCAGCTGTTTCTTAGTTTTGTTGAACTTGGCGTGCCCTTTGTCTTCATCCACGGGATACGAGAGCGGAAGATCCAGTTTATACGCTGGATTCTGAGACTCCAGGACGAGCCGCCGCTGCTTCACGCTGAGCTCGGCGTCTCCAGCGGACCCCAGCAGAGGTAAGTCAATGGTGACGACGATCTCTGTGGGCCGGGCCCCGGGCCCCGAGTCTCTGGAGCTCCTGTAGTCCTGCAGATCCACCACTGAGCGGTACTTCACGCTGTACTGCGGTGCTGTGGACTGATGAGATGATGGTCTGGAGTCCGGGTCTGGATCTGTCTGGGTCTGGTCTGGTTCTGTCTGGGTCTGGTCTGGTTCTGGTTCTGTCTGGGTCTGGTCTGGTTCTGTCTGGGTCTGGTCTGGTTCTGGTTCTGTCTGGGTCTGGTCTGGTTCTGGTTCTGTCTGGGTCTGGTCTGGTTCTGGATCTGTTTGGGTCTGGTCTGGTTCTGGATCTGTCTGGTCTGGTTCTGTCTGGGTCTGGTCTGGTTCTGGTTCTGTCTGGGTCTGGTCTGGTTCTGGATCTGTCTGGGTCTGGTCTGGTTCTGGATCTGTTTGGGTCTGGTCTGGTTCTGTCTGGGTCTGGTCTGGTTCTGGATCTGTCTGGGTCTGGTCTGGATCTGTCTGGGTCTGGTCTGGTTCTGGATCTGTCTGGGTCTGGTCTGGTTCTGGATCTGTCTGGGTCTGGTCTGGTTCTGGATCTGTTTGGGTCTGGTCTGGTTCTGTCTGGGTCTGGTCTGGTTCTGGGAATGGCAGCAGGTTCTCGCAGGTGTTCTGCTGGTGTCCAGGTATCGGTCTGCGGATCAGCGCCGCCTGCGGAACACCTTTATACTTCATCTTGAGCTGCTTTATGTTGTGTTTCTCCAGCTTGACGTGGAAGGAGTCTTCTATTCCTCTGATGGCGGTGCTGTGGAGCAGCTTCAGGAATCTCCTGCTGTTTCCCGCCAAGCGCAGCGCGTCCGGGTGGAAGATGACGTCATGAGTCACGCAGCTGTTTCCGGCGGCGTCCCGGTCCGGTGTGCCCGGTGTCAGGCTGAACGGTAGCCGCCAGTGGTGTCCCGGTGTTCCGTCCCGGTCTCTGGCCGCTTCGCTCGAGGGTTTATCGATCAGCGGATCGGAGCAGATGTTGATGAAGAGTTTCCCGCGCGCGCCGCGTGTCTTCAGCACGTGATGAGGTTCCGGGTGGAGGAAGCGCGCGCTGACTCCTCTCTGCTCCTCCAGCTGCTCGAGCTCCTCCTCGCGCCTCCTCCGGTTCTCGGGGCTCGAGATCTCCGCGGCGTATTCGCGCAGTAACTCGCGGAACTGCTCGTCTTTTAGCGCTTCTCCGAGCCGATTCATTTCCTCACGCGTCAGGTTCAGATCTTCCAGTTTGCTGCCGACATCCATCGTCAATAACCGACTGCTTTAATAGTTTCCGATGAACGCCCTCGATTACTGTACTCTATTACTGTACTCTATTACTGAACTCTATTACTGTACTCTATTACTGTACTCGATTACTGTACTCTATTACTGTACTCTATTACTGAACTCTATTACTGTACTCTATTACTGAACTCTATTACTGAACTCTATTACTGTACTCGATTACTGTACTCTATTACTGAACTCTATTACTGTACTCTATTACTGTACTCGATTACTGTACTCGATTACTGTACTCTATTACTGTACTCTATTACTGTACTCGATTACTGTACTCGATTACTGTACTCGATTACTGAACTCTATTACTGAACTCGATTACTGTACTCTATTACTGTACTCTATTACTGAACTCTATTACTGTACTCTATTACTTTTTTCCGAAATGAAAGCCACTGAAGCTTCGTTAGTAACGCGGCCTCGGTTACCATAGAAACCTGCTACAGCAACAAAGAGCGCGCGCCTCGGTAACCATAGAAACCTGCTACAGCAACAAAGAGCGCGCACGCCGTCGAGCCGCTCTTCGCGTGAGCGCGCCGATCTCATCAGTTCACTGTTCTTCTTATTTCTTCTAATTAACTTTGAATTAATTTGACTAACTTGACTCTTGTCCTTCCAGAGACACATTTAACTGTCAGTGACCTTCAGCTGAACAGAAAGGGAAAGTGTGGCGAGTCAAATTTAAGATTTAATTCATATTTATATTGTTCCCAGAAGGAAACAGCTTGGTTTGCATGAGGCTATAAGTGTTTCAGCTCTTACACACAAAACTGTCAAATACATAGTTTCAAATGTTCAAATACTGAATATAAATATCTTAATAGAAGTAATTACTCCAGAGTTTTACACGTGTTCTGTGTGTTTCTGAAGAAAGTGGTCCTGTTCTGCACAGCGCTTCTCAGTTTTGGAGGTAAACCGGGGATCTGCCGCTGAAAGATACCGGCACGGCTTGCGATGAAGTCTTGGCACAATCTGAGGAAATGAATGGCATTAGTGTGTTGATCAGCGCATGGTTTCTATGATCAGTGGAGTGATTCTCACCGGATCAGCGGCTGCGGCTGCGTCTGGAACACAAGAGCATCGTTGCAGTGGCCCTGCAGAACAAATCAGCAGCGATTACACAGATCTGCTGGATCCTACTGTCCTCCAGCAGCACATGACACTCACTTTGTCCACTAGAAGGATATAATCGTGACTTCCTCCAAACACAATAACCTCCGAGTCTCTTCCTGGACAAGCGGTGTGCCACAGTCTAGAAAACCAGAGACAAATAAAACGCATGCTTCTGTAGAAATCTGTAGAAAAGAGTCATATACCCCGGTGAAAAACAAGTGCACTGCCATCATGTACTTACAGTGCTCTATTTTTGTATTTAATATACTAAAATGATTCTTCAGTACTTCTGAAGATAAACTTGAGATCATGTGAAATGCACTTTTATCATACTATCTCTGTAGTTAGTTAGTTAGCACTTGAACCATCTTCATACACGAGTACACAAGTGCTAACTAACTACAGAGATTTCACCTGAGTATCTTATTCTGTTCATCTCCATTTCTGCATGTTTTCACCAACCGCGGTTTGTCCTTGTTTTGATGCTCCATCTTTGTCCATCCTTTTGTCTCCAGATTAAATATCCAACCGTCACCTGAGGAGAAAGAAAAGGATTGTAGTTTAGTTTTTTAAACTGTACTCTTGTGTAAAGTGTAGTTTTTTGCGTGTGTCATACTCATGGGTCTGCAGTCCACACTGAGTCCACCGAACAGAAAGAGAGACGAGTCCGACACGGCTGTTAGTGTGTGCCATGAGCGTCCCACAGGAGCCAAGCCCAACCCAACACTATAAACACGAGACAGAGCTTCATGAAGATCTCACACACACACACACACACACACTCACACACACACACACACACACACACACACACACACACACACTGTCTCTCTCTTTCTCACACACACACACACACACACACTGTCTCTCTCTTTCTCACACACACACACTCACACACACTCCAGAGCTGTTCAGACTTATACAGAGGACTGAGGAACATCCCTTACATTTCTGACCACGTCCATGAATTTAAATCCAGACAATAAACATCATTTGTTCTTGTTTCCTGCGCAGAGAGCAAACAAACAGAGTCGGAGTAATTCTGCACACGCATCTTCTGAAGAGAACTATAGAAACACATCACAGTAGCTCTCAAATGATACAGGATTGTCTAAATGTAAATGTGTGCAGTGTGGGCTGTTAAACAGGCAGATATATTAGAGGACTGTATGAATACAGGAGAAATGATGTTCAGGGAGTCTGTACAAACACGTACGAACAGTAACTCACCTTTATTCTTCCACCGCACACGTAGCCTTTGCTGCCGATCGTAGCGCTAGCGTGAGCCGCTCGCGGCGCCGGAGCTCGTCCCTGTCAATCATTCCCAAACACACTTCATCATAGACTGTTTTAAACACACTTCCTAACTTCATATAGCTGGAAACACATGACTGAAATCATGAAGCTAAATGAGGTTTGAATGACGTACGAAGGTCTGCGGTCCGGTCCAGCTGCTTCTCTCCGGGTCAAACTCATGAACTTCGTTGTTCCATCCCCAGAAGATGTCCTCGGCCTGATGAGAGAGAAGCGATGCTGATATGAATCTGTTTTGATTAGCTCTCGTGTTTGTGAGGCGTTTGGCAATGAACACAAACTACCCATGATGCTTCATCCACAATGAATCTCTGCGAATCGTTGATTTCACTCAGCAGTTTGTGGCCATATCCACCAAAGTAGATGATTCTGTCGGGAGATCCACACTCATATTACACACATATTACTAAATCAGTTCCCACGTATTCATCAGCATGTGTTGGATGAATTCAGATGCAGAAATATTAACCTTCCTTTATGAACCCAGCAGGAGAGTTTATCTCGCGGTGACGGCAGCGATCCGGACCGAAGCCTCACTTTCCTCCAGCTGAACCTCCCGTCCTGCAGATTGACGGAGTAATGCTGAAACAACAGACTTCCATGAAGTGTGTGGCTTTACTGATGCACCTGAACACAGTGAAGACTGAATATAGCTGTACTTCATTAGTCTGTCCATCATCACAGCAGCCACCGAATATATACAGCTCCTCGTTCACCATGCAGCCGCAGGTGCCAGACATCGCTGGAGGAACCGTCCCAAACATGTCCCGCCTTTCCCTGTCAATCAAACAGATGAAGCGTCTTCTGAAATATGACCATCAGTAAGAGATTCTGAGTGTTTAGGCCCTCAAATTTGAAGATAATGGTTTTTATACTGTACAAACTGTATGTGCTATTGCCCTACACCTAACCTCACAGGAGACAGTGTATTTCTACCTTTACCAAACCCTTTTACATTTTGCCTATTAGTTCATGTAATGCTATGGGTTGGTCTAAATGGTTTAGCTCATCTGTTGTGGTGAATTCTAGGTCATGTAATTTGGAGGTCAGATGTTTTTGAGTAACTGTTGGTTCATTTTGTGAATAGAGTTTTCCAAAATGTTTAGTCCAGATGTTTGGGTCGTGGATGGGAATGTGTTTAGCTTCTTTGGAATTATCTAAATTATGCCATTAATTTCCAAAAAGAATTTTGATCGACTGCCTCCTCAATCTTGTTAAGCTTTATTTTCATGTGATCAGCTCTCTCAGATCTCTCTCTCTCACACACACACGTTTGTTTTTGTGAAAAGTGGGTTCATCCCATAGGTGTAATGGTTTTTATACTGTACAAACTGTATGTGCTATTGACCTACACCTAAACTTAGCCCTTACAGGAGACTGTGCATTTCTACTTGCCTCCCTCTGTATGATTTATAAGCGTTTTGAAAAGTGGCTCAATGTCCTGAAAAGTCACCTTCACCTTGTAATACCTGTCATTATACCAATTTATGTCCTCATTTGTCACAAAAACGTGTGCATACACACACACACACTGTCTCTCTCTTTCTCACACACACACACACACACACACACACACACACACACACACTGTCTCTCTCTTTCTCACACACACACACTGTCTCTCTCTTTCTCACACACACACACACTGTCTCTCTCTCTTTCTCACACACACACACACACACACACACAGTCTCAAATCATTCTTACCACAACCCATTTTCTAAGTCGTACAGCCAGAGCTCGTCATTTGGAAGAAAAACTTCATGATCTGCCACCGACTGCAGAGAAATACACTCACTTATTTGTTTAGTTTACAGCACTGATGATAGAAGAAAGGGTTATTACAGCTTTTTCCAACTGATTACTTTTTAAAAACTTTGCCTTTTTTTCAAAACATTACACACAAATCCAAGAATTGCACACAAACTGCAAAATGTCTCACATCTCTTGCATTCAAAATATCACAAACACATCTCAGAAGCAAACACCTTTGCCATGATATTAATTCTGCTAGATGTGTGTGTTTGAGAGAGAACTGTGTGTAAGTTAGTGTTTTCAGGAAGAGTTAGTGTGTTTCTGCTGTTTGAGAGTCTGAACACCTACTGTTTCATGAAATATGCGAAAAATTTATTCTTGGCATGATTTTTATTATGATTATGATTATTACCACATAACCGCCCCAGACAGACAGATACTGTCCGTCCGCCGCCGCCGTGTGTCCGCTCCTCTCCCGAGCCACCGGCTGCTCTTCACTCATCTCGATTATCAATATTATTAACAGTGCTAATATTATTATTATGAGCTGTCAGCAGCTCGTGTCACGCGCATTATAACAGCCGCGCAGAAACACGGGTGCGCGCCGCGCGTGCGCGCGAGACGGCGCTTCTCTCTCGAGTTTTACTTCATCAGCTAATTCTTTTACAAACATTCTTATAGGAAACTAAATTACGACAAACAAAACAAACTGTTAGAGATCTAGAGCTATATACAGAGAGAAATATAAGCGTAGCTGAGGAAGTAAACACGGCTTTTATTTTGAAAGGTCCAAGATGTTTACGGAAGCTGTTGGAAAGGAAGCGGAAGTGCCGGTTTGGCGGGAGCAGTTGAAGATGGACGAGCGCAGAGTGAAGCAGAAAGTGAGCGCTGGGTTTAAGATGCGCGGATTAATCCTGCGTCCGTACGTGACTCTCTCTCTCATTACAGCAGATATGTTTATTCTGTGCAGCGATGGGTTTCCTCACGAGAATTAAACTGTGTTCCAGAGAGTCCAGCCGCTTCCTGCTGCAGGTTCTGGAGTCCGTCACTGAAGCGGATCTGGAAGAGGTTCTGGAGCGGATCCTGGATGCTGTCGAGAAACAACCGCGTGAGTCTCACCATGAGGAGGAGGAGGGGGGGTGAGGAGGAGGAGGAGGAGGAGGAGGAGGAGGGGGGGTGAGGAGGAGGAGGAGGAGGAGGAGGAGGGGGGGTGAGGAGGAGGAGGAGGAGGAGGAGGGGGGGGTGAGGAGGAGGAGGAGGGGGGGGTGATGATGGGGAGGAGGAGGAGGGGGGGTGATGATGAGGAGGAGGAGGAGGGGGGGGTGAGGAGGAGGAGGAGGGGGGGTGAGGAGGAGGAGGAGGGGGGGTGAGGAGGAGGAGGAGGAGGAGGAGGAGGGGGGGGGTGATGATGAGGAGGGGGGGGGGGTGATTGTTATTGTTTCTAGGGTCCTGCGCTGGATTGTTTCCTTAAAGGAGTCATGATGTGTTTTTTATAATTATTGTAATATGTTCCTTGAGGAAATGATCCAAAAGATGAAGTTTTAACCAGGTCCAGGATGAGCCACCACCAGCCAAAAAGCAAATCTGCTGACCAATTCACAGACGGTGTATTCTGCATTTCAGCACCAAAGCCCATCGACGCTGAAATAGCAGAATATCTTGGCAGCCGTCTCGTGAACAAACCAGATCCAGAGAATGTGCTTCAGTGGTGGAATTCAACAAAGAGCGCTTTGCTGTCCTCTCAATAATAGCATTCATGCAGAAGGGCATTCAGTGTTTGTGGGATTTCCCTGTTTTTTTAAACTCTCTGTGTCACTCTCATTAACAATGAAAAATAAACCTTAAAAACCTCAAACAAAAGTGCCTAATATGTGGGCTATAAACAATTGATCGTATGAGGGAGCGGTGAAGCAAGCAGTGCGCTAGACGAGGGGTCAGTTCCTGGAGAGTTTAGTTCTGCTCCAACACACATACCATGTAGCTTTCAAATAAGCCTGAAGGACCTGATTAGCTGGATCAGGTGTGTTTCATTAGGGTTGCATCTAAACTCTGCCGGGCTCCGGCCCTCCAGGAACTGAGTTTGACGCCGCTGCGCTAGACAGTGATCCACTATAGACTCTGACACAACGAGAGACGGGGCTGCTTTCACAGGCTGATAACGGTATATAAGTCTTAAATTATTCCCTTAATATTTCTCTTGTGTCTCGTATAGTGAAAAACATGAGAAGAAACGTAATTCGCATTAAATGGGTTGTTTTTGAAAATCAGTGAATGAAATAGGCTCTGAATTTTCATTGAATGCAGTTTTAATAATAATTATAGGCCTATAATTCATTGTATAAATTTATAGACCTGTTTTTTTTTACTTTCAATTTTCAATGAGGAGTAAGCTAGCCTACTTTATTATCCTCAGCGCTTCATGCGGTGATGCACTATGAAATTATTGTGGGGCAATTTATCTAATGATAAAAGTAATCTAATAATAATAGGCCTAATAATAATAATAAGAATGTAACGGGCCTACATTAATTGGGAATGCTAAATCCTCTAAATATTGCCAATTTCTGATGCTTTGACAATATCTCTGGCTGTCATCTACACATGCAAATCAGCACGGGGAGGTTTTCTCTGCAATGCGTGCCCGTCTGGAGATAGTTCTCTGAATTGGCACCATCTATTGTACCATGCTTTCCTAACAGTTGGCATTAGAAGTTATATGACTAATAACAGTGGCATATGAGAAGTTTAATATCACAGGAAAAAAGTGAAATATGCCTTTTTCGAAGCTGCTGTATAAAAAACTGATAGCTAAAGTTAGGAGTTCATTACCTTCTCTCGATTTAATTAGTTTTTTAGCTCCCCCACTGAACTGTTACTGACTGCATGCATCTAATTTCTTATTTTCAAAGCATTTGCTTGTTTTCTTAGAAAGTCTTATGCGAATAATCTGTTATTCGTATATAAGGTCTGTTCTTTTCAATTAGACTATAATTTTGCTTTAGAATATGTCTACAAACAAATTAAATAACATGATATTCAAAACAATACAGCCTATTTTAACTTCATTCATATTACACACCTCTGATCACAACATCCATAGCAATCGCATTTTGGGAGTCAGGAACATTGCAATTCTGTAGATGATGTGGAGGGGATTTGCTGATGTCACTAGTGTCCATCAGTTCTTCCAGACGCGAGGCACACACACTGGCCACTTGGGAGAGCACAGGCTCGAGGAACGCTGCTTGGCAGTGTGTGAGGAGTCTGACGGACCATGGAGAGGAGTTTTCAGACTCGAGCTCGTTAGTAGCCTCTTTAAATAACTTGAGAAACGCAATGACTGTTTTCATTTATCTGTGCAATTCATACTGGTTATTAACCATCAACAATGTGTAGATCTCCTCATGCTGTTGCATTATTGAATCTAGCATATCGTGATCTCGATGGATTGTTTGAGGGATGTCTTCAAGCTCTTCTGCAGTGCTGAATGATTGAAATATTTTACCAGATTTTTGCACTGGTCAACAGTTCAGACAGCTCTGGTGTCTTGGCCGACACGTCTGGGGCAAATGCACTGGACAGGGTGGCGTTCAGGAGATGGTGTACCCACGCAGAGCAGTGACCTGTCTATTCCAAATGCACAAAGTTTGTGGAACAGCAAGTTTCTAATGTTCTCTCCTGATTTTGACATGCTGTTTTCGAATGGAGCCGCAAACAGTACTGTTGAAACAAGAACAAAACCATTGTTTGTGTAATAAATGGTGCTGGATATGATGAATGAAGTGTAATGGTAATCCTCAATCCAGATTATCCGTTGTAATGGCACACCATACGTCTCAGTGATGGGCTTTATCTCCATTGCCACGGACGACTGCAGGGCCTGTGCTTTTCCCTCAATATGTGGAGACACACTGGTTGGATGTGGCAGAGCATCTCTCACATCAAATACACCATCTTTAGCAGCTTCATTAACAAAGTGCTGAACTGTGTCAACAAAGCCTTTCCTGGCAGCAAAGTCACATGGTCTAATGTCTTTACAGCAAAGTGCTACACATTTTTCTGTAGTTTCTTGCTTAATGTGAGCAGTAAGTGCTTTATGAGAGCTTGTATTGACCTCAGAGAACGGAGCAGGTGTGTCGCCTCAAGGCAGAGGTGCCAGATGTCTGTTGTAAACAAACACTTTTGCACATTTATCGCAATGTACGAAGTTGAACTCTTTCCCATTTTTTTTCTCTTTCAGTGACAATTGAGAATAGTTTTTTAGATATCTGACTTGCCTTGCTTTGCTTTTGTCAAGTAAACAGCCGCTTTAATTTTCTTCTCAACATCATGTGTTGACTCCATTTCTATTACACACCAAATCCCACCCTCCCCCTCGGGTCTCCCGTGACATTTTCTGACTGCCCGCAACAAAGATAAAACCGCCTGCTCCTGCGAGATTTACGCTGGGTCCTGCAGGAGCCCAAACCCAATGCAGCCTTCTAATTGTTACGATGATTGTTGGTGGTGGTTATTGTTGTTTTGATGATGATGATGATGATGAAGGCTCTGTGTCTCAGTGGGGTCCAGTATGGTGGAGCTGTCGGTGGTGGAGGCGGCGGTCCAGGACTGCAGTCAGTCGTGTGATGAAACCATGTGAGAATCTCATTAACATCTGAACTGACACGCACTGTTTGTTCTTCTGTCTCTGACATTCATCTTCTTTACTCACAGCGACAACGTTTTCAACATCATTGGAGCCTTTGACGTGCCTCGATTCATCTTCAGCACAGAAAGAAAGAAATTCGTACCGTATGAAATAATTAAATAAATAATAATAATCTAGTGCATGTGATTTATATTTGAGTGAAAACACAAACACTGATGTAGGCGGTGTGTCTCATCTGCTGTGTTTGTGTGTGAACTTGATGTTTTCCATCACCAGGAATATGAAGTTCTGATCAGTTTTTGTTCTCTCTCAGCATCAACATGACGAATCATCCGGTCCCTAAACTCTGCGGTCAGTGCAGAGATAAAGCCGAGGTCTTCAGAGACCGATACACTATCTTACAGCAGGCGAGTCGCTATGTCTTTGCTCATGAACAATCACAACTGATAGTTATGTCCTTCCTAAATTATAGCATGTGTACGTGTGGACGCTTGTCAGGTGTTAACATCTGTCTCTCATTAACACCTTTATCTGAGCTAGTTTAAACTCAGTATCTTAAAGATTGTCTAGTCATATGGGCAAACGACCTTGTGAAATATTATTTTATTACATTTAGTGTTTAAAAATGCTTTGTTGTCAGTTTGCTTAAAAGAAAACAATGTGTTTGGGTGTTTTATCTGCCATTTACACATGGTGGGGGAAAAAAAATTATATACTAGCATTTTGAAAATACAAACACTTTTATAAAGCGAAAATATCATAAAGTGCTTTCATAAAGCAGCAGAACAGCTTTACCAACCCTTTACACAAAATCATTCAGCTGGTGTTTGGTGAATGAGGCCTGTTGTTTTAAAGCAGCTCAACAGAAATCACAATTTTTATAATATCTTAATTAGGGCTGGGACTCGATTAAAAAAAAAAATCTAATTAATTAGAGGCTTTGTAATTAATTAAAGGTGCCATAGAATGCATTGATACAGTATTTTAAATTGTTCTCTGATATCTACACAGAAGGTATGTGGCTTAGGTAAGGGCAAAAAATCTCCAGAAACGATTTTACATGTCCATTTAAACCCTAGGATTTCTCCCTAGAATGAAACGGTCTGTTATTGGCTTATTTGGCAGGGTCATGAATAATAATGAGCTCTGCTCTGATTGGCTGTTTCACAGTGCTGCTCAATGTTGAGCTCTGCTCTGATTGGCTGTTTCACAGTACGGCTCATCAGCAAGAAGGAAGCACAGGGAGGAAAATATATATTTAAATACTTTCTCTCGCAGTTATATCGTCGGGTAATTATACTGTATATAAAACACGGGCATCAGGGAGCCGTTATTAATATGCGAGGCATTGAAACTGCTTTTGAACGATCCATCGATCGCGTTATAGTTTCACTTTCAAGAGACGCGATCACACAAACTATGTTTATATTATGGAGCAACAGTACTTACCACACATTTCACAAGATCAGATGCTTGTCAGTGGTGCTCAGGATCTGTAAGTCATTCGCCATCATCCTCATCTCTCCTTACTGAGAGTGAAATCTTATGTACTGTAACAGGCTACCGCTAGCAAGGAGCTAACCATGTCCCTTTAGTGGCTCGCGTTATTTGCTTTCTGTGCCTTTCTGAATACAGACACCAACCCATCCCTGCACTTCACACCCCCTGCACGGCCTGGAACATAACATTTGTGTTATTTTCGCTGTTGTCCGCGCTTGTTTATTTACAATACCTGCAGAGCTTCTGATGGTTCGGCCGGCTTAGAACAAGGGCGGGTTTATGCAAATGTTGGGGGCGTAGTGATCCCGACTGTTGCGTCACAGTCGGTGTTATGTTCTGATTTGCCTGTTTTTCAGTGGTCTTTTTTAATCACGAGATTTACATATGAAGGAGGAAACTATGGTGTTAGGCTCACTGTATGTCATTTCCATGTACAGAACTGTTATTATTTAAATATGCCAGGGTAAAGACAGTTTTTCATTCTATGGCACCTTTAATCGAAATTAATCGCATTTTAATCGCATATAAATATTTGACCTGAGAACAGTGAGAAGTAAGTTTTTTTCATATGGATTTTTAAATTTCCCATCCACAGAGCCAACCAAAGCGGTCTCATCAGCTTCTTTGTCCATGTTCACTGTGGTTTGTTTTTGTCTGAACGCTAGTAGGTGCTCCAGTATAATCGGTCCGCCGAAACTCATCCAGTGAGAAACGTTCCGCGGTGCAAAAATAAGTGCGATTAAAATGCGTTAAAAAAATTGTACGCGTTATTTTTGTGTAATTAATTAATCTAAATTAACGCGTTAAAGTCCCGGCCCTAATCTTAATGCATCATAGTCTCACTGAGCAGTTTAGATGACCAGGCTTTTCATGAAGTGACTGATATTAAAATCATAGTTCTGAGACTCATGTTAATAGCAGGTGTAAACGGTTAAGTGTTATGTGTTTTACAGAGAACACACAGGCATGAGCTCTTCACTCCTCCTGTTATTGGTTCAGCTCCTGATGAAGGGAGAAACAAGTTCCAGGTGAAAATGAACAAACCTCACTTTGGAGACCGATAATGACGGACACGTTTTCAGTCGGTGCTTGATGATCTGTGACTGTATTACAGCTGAAGACGGTGGAGGCTCTTCTGGGCAGCACAGCTAAAGTCGGAGAAGTGATTGTTCTCGGCATGATCACACAGCTTAAAGAGGTATTCCCTCGCTTTCCACAGTCACGCTCATTTCTGTTCCGCTGCTTGTGGGTTACTCAAGGGGGGTTTAGTCTATATTATTGACTTAAGTTAATGAATTCTGTTACGAGTTAAATTTAACTAATGACATCAAGGAGGTGGTTTAACAGAGCCGTAGCTTTACCTTTACTCTGTCCATAATGCATTTTTCAACATCAGAGCACATATAGGTGCTGGTCATAAAATTAGAATATCATGAAAAAGTTTATTTATTTCAGTAATACCATTCAAAAAGTGAAACTTGTATATTAGATTAATTCATTACACACAGACTGATATATTTCAAATGTTTATTTCCTTTAATTTTGACGATTATAACTGACAACTAATGAAAGTCCCAAATTCAGTATCTCAGAAAATTAGAATATTGTGAAAATGTTCAATATTGAAGACCCCTGGTGCCACACTCTAATCAGCTAATTAACTCAAAACACCTGCAAAAGCCTTTAAATGGTCTCTCAGTCTAGTTCTGTAGGCTACACAATCATGGGGAAGACTGCTGACTTGACAGTTGTCCAAAAGACGACCATTGACACCTTGCACAAGGAGGGCAAGACACAAAAGGTCATTGCTAAAGAGGCTGGCTGTTCACAGAGCTCTGTGTCCAAGCACATTAATAGAGAGGCGAAGGGAAGGACAAGATGTGGTAGAAAAAAAGGTTACAAGCAATAGGGATAACCGCACCCTGGAGATGATTGTGGAACAAAACCCATTCAGAAATGTGGGGGAGATTCACAAAGAGTGGACTGCAGCTGGAGTCAGTGCTTCAAGAACCACCAGCACAGACGTATGCAAGACATGGGTTTCAGCTGTCGCATTCCTTGTGTCAAGCCACTCTTGAACAAGAGACAGCGTCAGAAGCGTCTGGACTGGACTGCTGCTGAGTGGTCCAAAGTTATGTTCTCTGTTGAAAGTACATTTTGCATTTCCTTTGGAAATCAAGGTCCCAGAGTCTGGAGGAAGAGAGGAGAGGCACATAATCCACGTTGCTTGAGGTCCAGTGTAAAGTTTCCACAGTCATTGATGGTTTGGGGTGCCATGTCATCTGCTGGTGTTGGTCCACTGTGTTTTCTGAGGTCCAAGGTCAACGCAGCCGTCTACCAGGAAGTTTTAGAGCACTTCATGCTTCCTGCTGCTGACCAACTTTATGGAGATGCAGATTTCATTTTCCAACAGGACTTGGCACCTGCACACACTGCCAAAGCTACCAGTACCTGGTTTAAGGACCATGGTATCCCTGTTCTTGATTGGCCAGCAAACTCGCCTGACCTTAACCCCATAGAAAACCTATGGGGTATTGTGAAGAGGAAGCTGCAATACGCCAGACCCAACAATTCAGAAGAGCTGAAGGCCACTATCAGAGCAACATGGGCTCTCATAACACCTGAGCAGTGCCACAGACTGATCGACTCCATGCCACGCCGCATTGCTGCAGTAATCCAGGCCAAAGGAGCCCCAACTAAATATTGAGTGCTGTACATGCTCATACTTTTCAGTTGGCCAACATTTCTAAAAATCTTTTTTTTTGCATTGGTCTTAATTGATATTCAAATTTTCTGAGATACTGAATTTGGGACTTTCATTAGTTGTCAGTTATAATCATCAAAATTAAAGGAAATAAACATTTGAAATATATCAGTCTGTGTGTAATGAATGAATCTAATATACAAGTTTCACTTTTTGAATGGTATTACTGAAATAAATCAACTTTTTCATGATATTCTAATTTTATGACCACCACCTGTATACATAATGAATCACATAGTCTCTTACACTTTCACATGCGTCTGACTGACAGCTAAACCACAATGCATGTCAGTGTTTCAGCGTTAATTTTATGGATATTTCAGAAAGTTTTCTTTATAAATTCAGTTTAATAGCAGTAAGTTAACTCTTTCCTGCCAGCGTTTTTGAAAAAAGTTGCCGGCCACCTCCAGCATTTTTGCTGATTTTCACTAAACTTTCATGGCCCCAGAATATATTGTTGTGTGAGTAAATGAACATGCTATACATCAAAATAATGGAGAGAGATGATCAAAGCAAAGATGCAGTAGATGGCTTCCAGGCCTTTGCCACTTTCTGGATCCACATGTCACTCTGTAACATTAGGCAGTTTTATTTTTCGTATGCATAAATATGAGATCGCTCCGTCCACGCAATACATGCACAACCTTGAATGAGTGCGGTTTTCTAGTGTATTCATGTTAACTTCTCAATGTCAGTGGTTTGAGCCGTTTCAGATCCAGCCAAAATCATGACAACAGTGGGCTATATATAAGTGTATTTTAATACACTTAAGTTTGATTGTTAGGGACGGTTCAGTAGTGGCTGGACATTGGCAGAGACTCATCCGTAGTGTCTTTACTAAACTGAAGCATGAGTCTGTTGATGTGTTTCTGCGTGTGATAGAGCAGTACAGCGCTGAACTCCAGGGTGTCTCCTCATACTCACTCTGTGCTTTCAGGGCAAGTTCTACCTCGAGGACCCCAGCGGCGCAGTGCAGCTAAACATGTCAAAGGCAATATCCTTCCTGTGTTTATCATGACACACGTGTGCTGCTGACTCAGAGAAGGTTCTCTGTTTGTTCCTTAACGCTCTTCATACCAGTTTCACAGCGGCCTTTACACCGAGTCCTGCTTCGTTCTGGCTGAAGGTGAGTCTCTTTCTCTCTGCTGCTCAGCTCTTTCCATCCCTGCATCATGGATCTCTATACTCACATGATCTGTCTGCGTTCACAGGATGGTACGAGGATTCTGTGTTTCATGTCAACGCTTTTGGTTTCCCGCCCACAGAACCCTCTTCTTTCACCAGGTGTGCGTTAGCTTCTATTGACTGTAATATGGACCGTGTCGCTGGCATCGTTCTGCATCCACACAGAGTTTTCTTGTCTGTGTCCAGGGCTTATTACGGCAATATAAACTTCTTTGGCGGGCCGTCCAGCACTGCGGTCAAAGCCTCGGCCAAACTGAAGCAGCTGGAGGAGGAGAACGAGGACGCCATGTTTGTGGTCGTGTCAGACGTGTGGCTGGACAGTGTGGAGGTTCTGGAGAAGATCCAAACCATGTTCTCAGGTCCAGTGATTCTCTTGCGTGTTGATGAATGATATGGTGAACATCATTGTTAATATAGTCACCATGTGCTGCAAAATAGTTCTGGTGCAGTTAACTAATAAATGACATGTATGTGATTCATGCAGATACAGTCAGTGTCTGCTCATCATATCTGCACAATGAAAATGTTTATCTGAAAATCCTGTTTGCTCAGCTGCTGTTGTCTGGCTCAGAGACCAAATCTAACACAGAGAACAAGCTCTGGATTTAAACATGAGCATAAACTCACTTCCAGATGAAGTACAGTTACCCAAAGTCTACATTTATTAGTCACTGTATTTAAGACTGAACAGAACGTGTAACACAGGACTAGGGCTGGGTATCGAGTTCGATACTTTTTAGGCACCGACCGAATTGCCTCGATACCACCGAGTATCGAAAAACGTCTTGTCGTTCGGTATCAAATTTCGGTACCTAAGGGGTTAATCTCATCACCGTCAGTGAGCCAATAATCCTGCAGCACTAGGTGTGTTTGACTAGAAGTGACGCGGTGCTGATTGATCAGTGTTTGACCTCCGCGAGAGCGATTCGAAAGCGCACGGAGCAGTCTGCTCTCTATATCGCGCAGTTTCGCTTACTTGACACAGACTGAAGCTCGCGTGACATTTCAGCGTCTGCCGTCTCACTAAATGAGGACATAAACACATGAACAACAGCTCTAGAACTGCTCTGAGAGTCACTTCATCAGCATTTTACCGTTTGATTTGAGTAAAACTTGTGTCATATCAAATACACACAGAACTGTAAAGGTATTCCTGGAAACCCGTCAAAATAAAAGTTCGGATTAACTTGGAAGACACTGCGGCAGAAATATATTAATATTGTTCAGCAGACAGTACATACTGCTGCTACTAGCCTACTATTACAATTATTAAAACTCTTATTTTTTAATTAATGATCACACAACATTTCTTCCATGTTTTAATTTTAATAGTAAAATTTTGTTTGCCAAAATAAATAAATGGTTTTATTTTCAATAATTTAAAAGAAAAATGAAATTAATGTTTTATGCCTTCATTTGAAAACCAGATACAGAACAGAATTTCTGAGGAAAAATAAAACATTTCATAACTGTTTTAAGAATAAATTAGACATACTACAACATAGAATTTAATAACAATAAAACATATTGTGAAAGAAAATAAAACATCCACTTATGAAAGTGGATAAAGATTTTAAATTTCTTTAGTCTTTAACAACCTAGAATAAATGAATAGAAATGATGATTCTGTCTGAGCTATGTGTTTTAAAACGAGCACGCACGAGTGTGAACTGAAAACTATTTGAGCTTTATTAACATTATTTGCACTGATTTATTGTGTATATTTTGTTCCTTTGTGCAGTGGCTCAGGAGACGAGTCTTTCAGTCTGTATACATGTCAACAAGCTGAAAAAAATAAAACCAAAGTTTTTTGAGATAATGTAATCTTGTTAAAACTGTTTTCATAAAATTGGTATCAAAAAAAGTATCGTTCAGGAACCGAACTCAAGGTATCGGTATCGAACATTTTTGAACGATACCCAGCCCTACACAGGACTTTAATATGTATGTGTGTGTGTGTGTGTGTGTGTGTGTGTGTGTGTGTGTGTGTGTGTGTGTATGTATATGTGTGCTTTCTAGGGATCTGCTTTCTAGGTATTGATATCAGCATTGGTCATAGAAAAGGCGTTTGCAGTTAAATGCACTGCTGCTAAGAATGTTAACTTGTAGTCAGCATCAATAATTGACTATTTGACTATCCTGACTAATACTAGTCACATGAATAATAATAAATAATGTGAGCTGCGACAGTCTCTCTGCTAAAGCAAAAGTAAACTGAATCTGCTATCTGTTTGGATTTTGACAGCAATATGTTAATATATGCAGGCTTCAAACAGGTCCTTGTGCTCGTAGTCTGTCTGTGTTTCTCCTCATGCATCTCATCACAGATCAGAGCATGTGTTTGTCTCTCATCAACTATAATCAGTCTTTCCAGCAAAATAGTGGCATAGAGAATAATTTAATGTAAAGATTCTGTTATCAGATGTATTTATTTCTCTTCATAATATCAAGATTACTGAGCTGCCTTCTTATTGCCTGCAAAGCAAAAATGCTGCTTCCATCTCACATCAACCCATAAAATAACCCATCATGCCTTCATGAATTGTGTGTGATTGACTGAATACTGATTGATTTCAGGCTACTCTGCCATGCCGCCCACCTGCTTCATCTTCTGTGGGAATTTCTCTTCGGCTCCGTACGGCAGAAACCAGCTCCGAACACTCAAAGGTTTGACGTCTCTTCAGAACTGCTGCTGTTGCACGATCATGTTTTAAAGCTAAACTAATTGTTCTCGATGCAACGATGTGTTTGCAGAGTCTTTTAAAGCACTTGCTGATCTCATTTGTGAATATCCCAGCATTCACAACAGGTAAGACATTTGAATTGATTGAAAGCTTGAGACAGATTTTATTTATTGTGATGTGACTTTCTGAATCACAGCTCGACGACTCTGAAATGTGTTTTTGCAGCAGTCGTTTTGTGTTTGTTCCCGGACCAGAAGACCCCGGGCCCGGCACTGTTTTACCCAGGTATAACGTTAGGAGCAGTGTTTCAGTCAGTGCTGGAACCGTCTTCATTCACGTGTCAATCAATCCTGTTCCTCGAATGAATGAATGAATGCACTTTAAGTGTAAAAGCTGTTTCTGCTTCCAGACCTCCGCTGGCTGAGCACATCACAGAGGAGTTTAGACAGCGGGTGCCCTTCTCCGTCTTCACCACCAACCCCTGCAGGTGTGTGTGTGTGAGAGAGAGAGAGAGTGTGTGTGTGTGTGTGTGTGTGAGAGAGTATGTGTGTGTGTGTGAGAGAGAGAGTGTGTGCGCGCACGCGTTTTTGTGACAAATGAGGACATAAATTGGTATAATGACAGGTATTACAAGGTGAAGGTGACGTCTCCTGTAAGGGCTAAGTTTAGGTGTAGGTCAATAGCACATACAGTTTGTACAGTATAAAAACCATTAAATATTCAATCTCGTATTAAAATCAGGACACTTTCCTGAAATCTGGAAAGAAAATCTAATAACTCCAATTTTTAAACAAGGTGAGAAGTACGACCCAAACAATTATAGAGGCATCACAGTCAGCAGTAACCTTGGAAAACTATTCTGCTCTATTATTAAAGACAGATTAGTTCAGTTCATTCAAGAAAACAAACTTCTAAACAACTGTCAGATTGGATTTATGCCAAAACAGAGAACATCAGATCACATTTACACACTCCACACACTCCTACAGAAATACCTTCAGCAGACAAAACAAGGAAAATATTTGGCTGCTTCATTGATTTCAAAAAAGCTTTCGATTCGATATGACACAATGGACTTTTCCTAAAACTTATCCAAAGTGGAATAGGAGGATGGACATATGACATCATAAAGGACATATACAACGGGAACAAATGCTGTGTCAAAATCAATCACAGACGAACTGATTATTTCAGTCAGACCAAAGGAGTCCGTCAAGGCTGCAGCCTCAGCTCGACTCTATTTAATATCTGTATTAACTCATGAAGAGGGGCTGCACCAAAGCCTCTCCATTTTGGAAAAGTACAGTAATGATTGGGCCTTACCGATAAACATGGAGAAGTCAAAAATCATGATCTTTCAGAAAAAGCCTCTTCTTGCTGACAAAAAATATGAGTTTACAATTGGGGGAACAATTATTAATCATGTCACCTGTTATAATTATTTGGGTCTGACAATCTCAGCCTCTGGACAGTTCAATACTGCAATAAAAGACCAGGGCCCATATTCATGAAAAATCTTAGTGCTAAGAGTTGCTCCTACTAACACAATTCTAAGAAAAATCTTAGAAATGTGGGTGTTTCCTCTTACAATTAAAGAAAAGATCCTAGTAAAAAAAAAACGTAATTCAGAAAGCATCTTAACCTTTAAAAGAGATCTTAAGTTCCAAAATTGTTAGGAGTATGGACGAGGACTTTTAAGGGGCTTAAGAGTTTCTTTAGCAGCGGAGAAAATGGACGAAACATGAAGAGGGAGAAGAAATGTGTTGCACACAATGCATGACAGTGAGTTAATAAGACACTACACATTAGATCGTGCAGGGATCATGTTTGTGACTGATCTTATTAAAGACATGCTAACATCTCAGACACCGCGCTGAAATGCCATAGCGCCAGAAATCACTACATTAACATATTTGGCAACTGGAAAAATGCAACTATGCAGCAGTGATGATTTGGGTCTGTTACAGCACTTATGTCTCTGTTCATTTCTTATAAAATATGTTAAGTATGACAGCGTGGTAAATAAATAAATATATATGTGTGTGTGTGTGTGTGTGTGTGTGTATGTGTGTATATATATATATATACACACACACACACACACACACACACACACACATATATACAGGTGCTGGTCATAAAATTAGAATATCATGAAAAAGTTTATTTATTTCAGTAATACCATTCAAAAAGTGAAACTTGTATATTAGATTAATTCATTACACACAGACTGATATATTTCAAATGT
>NC_136748.1:31570118-31627618 GCF_936440315.1 Barbus barbus
ATGATCTTACTGTAGTTCCAGACTAAATATCTACATGATCTTACCGTAGTTCTAGACTAAATAGCAACATGATCTTACTGTAGTTCCAGACTAAATATCTACATGATCTTACTGTAGTTCTAGACTAAATATCTACATGATCTTACTGTAGTTCTAGACTAAATATCTACATGATCTTACTGTAGTTCTAGACTAAATATCTACATGATCTTACTGTAGTTCTAGACTAAATATCAACATGATCTTACTGTAGTTCCAGACTAAATAGCAACATGATCTTACTGTAGTTCCAGACTAAATATCTACATGATCTTACCGTAGTTCTAGACTAAATATCAACATGATCTTACTGTAGTTCTAGACTAAATATCTACATGATCTTACTGTAGTTCTAGACTAAATAGCAACATGATATTACTGTAGTTCTAGACTAAATATCTACATGATCTTACTGTAGTTCCAGACTAAATATCAACATGATCTTACTGTAGTTCCAGACTAAATATCTACATGTTTACTCATCTCACCTGCACTAAAACGCATTCAGTGTTCCTCAAAATCAATAAAAACAGTGAGATGCAAACTCATAATATTATACAAACCTGCAAAAATTAAATATGTTAAAGGTCCCATGGCATGAAAATTTCACTTTATGAGGTTTTTTAACATTAATAGTTCCCCTATCCTGCCTATGGTCCCCCACTGGCTAGAGATGGCGATAGGTGTAAAGCGAACCCTGGGTATCCTGCTTCGCCTTTGAGAAAATGAAAGCTCAGATGGCCCGATCTGGAATCTTCCCCTTATGTCGTCATATGGGGAAAGGTTACCTCCCCTTTCTCTGCTTTGCCCGCCCATGAGAAAATGAGCTCCGCCCGTGCGAGCGAGAGACATCATGGCTGAAAACTAAACGCATATTAACAGACAAATTATGTTCATATTTAAAAGTCCAAACAGTAAACGCTGTTTTGTAAATGATTTATTGATGAGTCTGCTGCTTTAAGGCAAACTGAAAGCGCTGCTTCTCTGCCGCTCGCTGCTCAGAACAGACACCGAGAGAGACGACACTGCTCCGGGAGAGAGACCTCACGCTCGCGGGGCAGTGCTGGAGACATCTTACAACTGAATGATAAGGGAAAAGGTTTTTTTTTTTTTTATTTTTTTTTTTTTTTTATAAAGTCGCTAGGTTTGTTAGTATGTACCCGTTATGGGAAAAAAGCCGCCTAAACGGTCTGAAAGTTACTAAATATTGTGCTAAAGTTGCGCTCGTGTGTGTGAGACGCGGCAGCTGATGGCAGCGGGCGGTGGATATTGTTGTGGTCCGCCCAGGTAAAGTCTATGTGTGGGAAACACTGACCGTATCCAGACACAATATTTTAAACTAACCATTCGGAGACGTCCTGCTGTAGCCGCTGAGTTGCAACTTCTTCATCCGGTGCTTCTCCATCCGGATCAGATTCTGGGTCAAACTGAAAAGCTTGAAGGACTGCGTGTCTACGAGCCATTGCCATACATCCACTGTCAACATTAGCGCATGGTACCGTGGCCGCAAGCTGCAGGACACACCCACCCTCCACCTTGCCCCGCCTCTCTCCTCCTCATTAGCATTTAAAGCTACAGACACAGAAATGGCTCGTCCTAAGGAAAGCTCATGTTGGGACTGGCTCGTAGTGGCTGAAATTCTGCACCAAGGCTGAATTTTGGGAACGAGACTTCAGATACAGTACTAGGGACCACTTAGGCCTATATAAAAGCATCCAAAAAACAGCATGTCATGGGACCTTTAAATTAGACAAATATCATTTATGTATTTAATCCCATTTTATTAAATAATGTCTTTGCTACTGAGCTTCGATGATCCAATACAGCCATACTAATAAGAAAAAAGAACACATCTGTGTTTGATTGTAGTTATTGCTGAATATTGTTGAACTTTCTTCTCCTGCGTCATATTCTTCATGTGATTAGTTTGAGCGGCGCCCTCTACTGTACAGACCTGAATCTACATTTCCTTCAGTCTGAGCCGGATTCACTTCACTTCTGGTGTGAAAGGACTTTTATATTTGTAAAAGAAGAAATTTTTATATTAAAAACAAGCAAGCCCTGTCCAGATTTAAAAAGTAACTCAAAAGTAACTAAGTAATGTAATTAGTTACTTTTTTTTAGGGAGTAACGCATTATTGTAATGCGTTACTTTTAAAATGAACTTTCGCCTGTTTATCTGGTGAACTTACTGCGCTGCGTCTGAAACATGCGTCAAATCCACGTCACTTCCAGTTTTTACAGAGTCGAGTGCTCAGAACAGGTTAATTGTAGTAGAGTTTTTTGAAATCATCTTAAATCTAATGGGTTAATTATTATCTGTTCATATATCTAGTATATACTCTAGTACGAATATAAACTGACATTTACTCAGTTCCTTCAGTCCTTTCTACAGATCGGTGTTCTCTGAATTGCTTGCTGACATACAGTGCGTGTTTGGTTAATTCTGTGTTTGTTCTACAGTTTGTGAGAACCATCTTGTCACAAGGTCATCTGACGCCGCTGCCGCTGTACGTGTGTCCGGTGTACTGGCCTTATGATTACGCACTACGAGTTTATCCCGTTCCTGACGTCATCGTCTTCGCCGACAAATACGACCCATTCAACGTCTGCAACACAGACTGCCTGTGCATCAACCCGGTACGTTTGCACCTGATTCATGTGAATATGAAATATGTGTGTGCATGATTAATGTGTCTCAGCTGGACGGATGGAATCTGACCGTTCAGTGAGTTTGATCTGAATTCTGTTGCCTTCTTACTCTTTCAGGGCTCTTT
This sequence comes from Barbus barbus, assembly GCF_936440315.1. NCBI lineage: Eukaryota > Metazoa > Chordata > Actinopteri > Cypriniformes > Cyprinidae > Barbus > Barbus barbus. Next base: position 31,572,935 of record NC_136748.1, read on the forward strand.
TCCGAGAAGCGGATTCTCCTTTAAGGTTTACTATCCGTCCAACAGAACAGTGGAGGACAGGTATGATTATTAATAATGCATCAACATTTACATATTTACACTGCTTAGAGAATCATCCCTCATATTTCTCTTTGTTCTCTTTACAGCAAATTGCAAGGGCTTTAAACAAGTGGAACGTCATGTGCTTCATGTTTTTTAATATTTTGTTGTTTTTGTCATTTCTGTTGCACTCTTTAAAAATGTAGATTTCCTTTTAGATTCTGTTACAGTAATTTCATATGGTAATGTTTGATTTGACTGTGTTCATGCACTTTTAAAGTAAAATAAATACGGATAAAATGTAGTTGTTGTGGGATTCATTATATCATTTATATAGATAGATAGATATATATATATATATATATGCAGATGTGGATCATGTCTTTGTTTGGTATTCGATATCTAGTATAGATGAAAAGTATTGAAAGCTGCTGAATATTTTTTAATGTGAATATTTGAATCTGAATAAATGGATTCTGCCTATTATTATTTAATCAGCGATTTACAGACATATTGACGTACAGTCTAAAATGATTATTATAACACTAACAGTACAGCTCTAAATCTCACTGTCACAGTTTGTATTAACCGATTGTACATTGATTGTTTTTCTGGTGCTCGTGACAAATGGTCACTAATCATTCTTATCAGACATATTGATGACCAAAACAATGCTGTTATCTTCATAAACGCAAAAATGCCAGTGATGAGGCAATGGTGTACAATACAATCATCTCTGCAGGATAAGTTTGCCATGAGAGAGTTAAAAGGTTAATGACCACGTGCTGTGGGCGGGTCCAGAGAGAGCGTCACATCCTACTTAATATTCATGAGCCACACATTTAAATACTGCAGTGTTTTCTGCGTTTACTCCACTCTTCTTCAGACATCTTCAGCTGGAAAGTCGTCTTCATCTGATTTACTGAATCACAGTAAGTCTTGTTTTCTGTTTACTTTCACTTTGTAAAAGAGCAAAGATGATCGTCGAAATGATTTCATCGCTTTTAGTGAATACTGTGTCATTCCTTTTGGCCCTTGCTGTGTGTCTAAAGTCAAAAGCGGAGTGATTTCTATCGTAAGCGTGTGTTTAACGCAAGGGTTAGGTATAGATACACAGGAGCTGGACAGCATCGTGTGAACTCATCATGACAGGCGTTAATAACAGTGGCTGCAGTGAAGAAGGGACTGTTCCGAGTACCTTATTTAAACTGGTGTATTCTCTAGTTTGTAAATCATGTATTAAGTTGTTAGTGTTTAGTACAAGCCGTGGGGGAAATATGTGACGTGTCAGACTTTGAGAAAGTTAGTTCTTGTAAGAACAACAGTGTTTGCGATTATAACTGCGAACACAAAGACTTCATCTGCGAAGAAGAATGCATGATAGGGACCGCCAGACCTGTTTGTGTTTCCCATGTTAACATGTTCGAGCCATAGACTGTAAAAAAAGATGGACGACGCGTCTCCGCTTCCTTCCATTATAGAAAAGTGAAGCCAAAACATCTCAGTATGGCCGCTGCCATCTTGAGTAAATGACGTCATGTGGAGCCCGAGTCTGCGCAGTAGAGTCATGGGGTGGAGCTGCAGAATCAAACTCCTGCAGACCCAATCAACCATACAAAACAGAACATATATCAGCGTGATAACAACTACCTTAACCAAAATCATATTTTGGAAAATTGTATTGGAAGTGTAATTAACTTTTTTTGTTATGACTCAAGTCCCATTTGTTTACATGGAGAGGGCTGTGTTTATGACCTGTACTGCAGCCAGCCACCAGGGGGCGATGTACGAGTGAGACACACCCGGTTCGAGCATTCACTCTACACGCGGATGCGGTCAGGTGTTTATCTGGTGACCAACTTCCGGTTTCAGGTCCGCTCCGGATGTGATAGAACAACCACAGCAGATTCTCAAAAAACAAACTGACGCAAAACTGTCAAATACACGCAGACTTGCCCATTACATGATTTTGGTGTTTTTGTAAAGATTACAAATGATTGGTATGTTCGCCTGTAAAGGCTGAAGAATGGTAAATGAGAAAGATTGGTTTCGAACACGTGTGCAGAAAAACAAAAACCTAAAAGTCACACACAGTGAGAGGACCGTAATGACTATCTGACTGAACTATAGCTCAACTGCAGATTTTTGTAATGAAGTCTCGACGTGACATTATGCAGCTGGCAGAATCAAAAACAGAAGAAGCGTGCCTGTGTTCATTTAGGACCCGGCCGATAATACGATAATTATCACGATATAAATTTCCCTCGAATAAACGATAAGAGTTTGATAAATGCTCAATATAAGTTTATGCTGCAGAAGTGGAACAGAACAGCACGACTGATGTGAAACGCTTCACACGGAGCGCTTATCCTCAAAGTTCAAACGACAGCGCAGCGGTTGCGAGCTTCACTAGCGCAGATGTGTTACTCGCTGTGATCCAGTGTGAAGCGCTTCAATTCAGCGAAGAACACAAATGAGGGATTTAAACTAGCTTAAAGCAGATGAAACGGCAACCGCAGAAACAATGTGTGCAATGACAGTCAGAAGGCCGTTCAATCTACAGATCGCCATTATTTACCATGGATTTACTATAGTAACCTGCGTTTGACAACCACCAAATGTGGGTAGATTTCAGCAGCAGCGGGTAACAAGGTCACTCCCACTTGCTACAACTGGCGGGTGGAATTTTATATACAGTAACAGAGCTGGACGTTACGGCTTATCTGGAACAAGAGGATTTTCTTTAAGCAGTAAGTGAAACCGTGGCATATCCCTTATTTACATGCAGCCCCCTCAGATTTCTGATTGCTTAAAAAAACACTTATCACACTTCCGCATTCGAAAAGCGGAAGATTCAAATAGTAGCACGTTCACATGTTCGACTAAAAAGGCGTGGAAAACGCTAGGCCGCCGCGTTCTCCTTCTTTCAGAGCACTCTATAGCTTGTGCGCTATGCTTGCTCAGCAATATAGACCCGTGCTCTCTATGAAGACGCAGAAGTTTCAGCAAAGGATAAATGCATTTCCAGCACTAAAAATCGCTTGCGCTCTGCTACTAAATTTATTTAAAATTAAAATTTAGTTATGGATTTTGTCACGGGCAGGAGTGCCTTGCCATGCCATGTGGTGTTCCCACCAGTTGTGTCCATATTTGGTTTGTTTCCTGTTTAATGTTATCATTAGATAATTCTGTTCCAGCTGTGTTTGTGTAATTATCCTGTGTATTTATAGTCCTGTCTGTTCTGTTTTCTTTTCGTCTGGTCTACTCGTTACTCCCCGGTGTTGTTGTCTGTGTCGGCCTTGCCTTGGCTTGCCCTGTTTGGATTTATTAAAGACTATTCTTTATATCCTCGTCTGCGTGTTGCTGTATCCTTCTCGTGTGTACACCGTGACAATAATAGAGTATTTTAATATAAAATGCTATATTTTACGAATGCATTGTGGTACCATTACGAAACCAATGGAGACCATGACCTGAAAGTACTCAAAAAGTCTTGAGACAGTGCCACCTTGTGGTCAAAAGTTAAAATGACATGTCAAATAAATGCTAATAGCTTTCTGTGAATTTTGACTATTGTAATGAGACTGATATTAATAGATTCCTTGGGTCATGCTGAGAACAGTGATGCCAATGTTGCCATAGTCAGCCAAACTTCCTCTCTGCCCTTTTGATTTTCTTTAAAAAACTACTTTTTCAAACTCTTCCTAGACCGTTGGTCCGATTTCCACAAAAATCGAATCATATCATCTTCAGACCATGCTGACAAAAAGTTATGGATTTCGTGTTGATAGACAAACCCGTTTTCACATACCACAACAAAGAATTTTAGACATGATGCCAAAATGACACTTGAGGCTGTATCTCTGCAATGCTTTGGCATATTGACACCAAACGTTGTGTGTGTCAGTAATCAAGCTTCCATCCAGATTTTGTGCTGTTTTGTTTTCGACAAAGAGATATGCGTTAAAAAAAACTGTGAAATTTACGGTCTACAGCCTGTTTCCATCCAACTGGCCTTTTACTGATAAAATGGTGTGCGTCATGACGTCATCCCTAAAAAAACAAATTGTCGCTTAAGTTTTGGTGTATCGCAAAAACAATGTTGCCCTTGAGCTGTTTCCATACATAATTTATCCTATTGCGTAAATTATAGGCTAGGCTAGCTGCTCTTCATCCATTTGAAACGAACAAAAAAGCCTTTTTTATGAAGTGTCATGAGTTTTTAAAGTTTTTTGTACTTTGTTATAGACTAGATAGGCCACTGTTGGTAATCAAGCAATGATCATAAACAGTTGCAGTTGTATTATAATTTTTCTGATTAACTTTTATAGGAAATATGAATGTTCATTCCAGTTATTTTATTTCTCCTAACCGATGGTAAGCCATTATTAACCGTTCACCGACAAGATTGTTAAATTACAATTAAATAAAATTTAAATTGATAGGTGGCTTGACCCATTACAAATACCTAAATTTGTTTTCCATTAAAATGGAATCCAGAAAATAATGGAAAACAGAATTTGGTACAGATAAAACTGTAAAACTCAATTAATTAAAAATTTAAAAACTGAATTTGGAAATAAAACGGATTTCATAGAGCCCTATAATTATATATATTTTTGTTGTTGTTGTTTTTTGTGGTAATAAAAATATATTTAAGTGAAAAATAGCTTCTAAAATGACTTAAAATACATACAGGTGGTGGTCATAAAATTAGAATATGATGAAAAAGTTTATTTATTTCAGTAATACCATTCAAAAAGTGAAACTTGTATATTAGATTAATTCATTACACACAGACTGATATATTTCAAATGTTTATTTCCTTTAATTTTGATGATTATAACTGACAACTAATGAAAGTCCCAAATTATATTCTAATTTTCTGGAATAAAAAAATTAATCTAATATACAAGTTTCACTTTTTGAATGGTAGTACTGAAATAAATAAACTTATTCATGATATTCTAATTTTATGACCAGCACCTGTATGTAATAGCAATGATGCAATAATAATTAGTTCAAATAAAGTATCAAAAGCAAGAAATTATATGGTTTTATTGAACAAAACTGTTAAAATATATAATGTAATATAAACAATAGTTAATGTAGATTACTCATCACAACAAAGACCTGCAGGGGGCGCCAGCGGCCTGATGATTATTTTTACACACTACTGTGCGATCTGATCTGATCCTTGTCTAATATTGACCAAGCACCATTTAATTCAAATGTACACTTAATCTTTACTATTTGGCCATTTCTTTAGGACAGAAATCCTACAGCCGCTGTGAACAGAGCCGCCATGTGACGCGCACTTAATCTACACGCATGGAAATAATTATAGCGCATATACTGTTAGAACTACATCGCATGTAATTATTTAATGAAGTCATAGCGTTTGTGAATTCACAATTATGCTTAATTAAACAGTTAATTAAATTGTGCATAATTAAACAGTCTAATAATGTGTTTTATGGTTTCTCGCCCGTGAAATGCGCCACTTCCGGTATTTTGGCGGTTAGTCGACGCGAGCAAAATGAAGTCGACTTTTTAAAAAAAATCGACTAGTCGACTAAAATCGAATCGCGACAGCCCTACCCCCCCAAAATTAAAATTCTGTCTACGCCACTGACGTGAAATTTGAATTTGATTGTCCTCTATTTGTTTGTTTTTTTTCTCTAGTCACGTTTGATCTCACGAGTCTCCGTGTGATCTTGTTACTGTGAAATCGTTCCTACAATCGACAAGTGTGTGGTCTGGTCGAATCTTTTAGTGTGAGCATTCAGAGGATGATAAGGCTAAAAACTGTCTTCATGTCTGTAGTCTCCCATGGTTTTAAAATCATTTAAGATTTCAAAATAGTCTAGTGTGAGGCCAGCCTTAACTGACCAGATCAATATCCCAGGAGTTTAATTGCCTTGATGCTATACTCTGATTAGTGTTATTTTTTTGAGCCGTGTATAATGTGCGGTAAAAGCTGATTTGTTTTCACAGAGCGTCATCATGATGAACTGCTGTGGTCTTGTGTCTGAAAAAAATGAACCAGGTATAAACATCTCTTCCTTCCTATAATCAAAGCTTTATATTTTACATTTCTTTTGTAATTACACATGCTTCATTTTCTTGGGAGCACATGTTTGTTTTGAAGAGGATGTTGAGATGTTTGTGTATCTGACGTTTCTCTCTCAGTTCCTCTGAAGAGCATCTCGGTGGAGCTGCAGGTCCGGGATCACGTGGCATCCGTCCGCTCGTGTCTGCAGTATGTGAACGAGGAGGAGCGTCCACTGGAGGCCGTGTTCGTCTTCCCGATGCCCGCCGACGCCGCCGTCTGCCACTTCAGCGCCAAGATCGGAGAGCAGGAGATCGTGGCCAAGCTGCAGGACAGACAGAGCGTGAGTCCAGACGCTGCATCTTTCTCTAGTGGTGTCTGATTGTGTTGGAGTTTGTGGGAACGGATGTGTTTGTCTCCTGCAGGCGCGGGATCAGTATGATGATGCTGTGAGTTCGGGTCACCAGGCGTTTCTGCTGGAAGAGAGTGAAGAGAGTTCAGATGTGTTCAGACTGAGTGTGGGCTGTTTGTCTCCAGGTCAGAACGCCTCCATCACCATCGTCTACGTCATTGAGCTCCGCGTTCAGGCCGATGACGCGCTGCGTTTCTGTCTGCCAGCTGTACTCAACCCACGATACAAACCAGCAGGTAATTATTCCAAACTTTTGATCATTAGTGTAGGGTTCACAGAGTGTGTGGCATTATCTGCACTGCGAGCGATGCATCAGAATGAGTAGCGATTTGCTCATGTGGGAGAACTGCAGAAATGTAATGCATTTTGATGAATCTTGCATTAGGAATGTGAATAGTTCAGAGGTTTCATGATCAGCAGTCTAAACAGCCTTTTATAACAAGTGGGAGCAGCAATTCTCAACCAGTCACCTGCCTCTTAAACCAGCCTGATGCACAGGTCAGAACGGAAGCTGCTGTTGGACTCGAGATTGATCTGGATTTATAAAGTATCTCTGTTTGTCTCTGTGATTGCCTCAGCTTTAGCGTCTGGTGTCCCAGAAGTGTCCTCAGCATCTGTTATTCCTTACACTCTGTCTCTGAGTGTTGAAGTGAGATCTTCTGACCGCATCTCCAGACTAGAATCCAGCTGCGCTCTGGATCCTCTGGAGTTCCTCGACGCGCAACACACTCACGCCACGGTACTACGGACTAGTGCGTATAAGTGCGATTGTGTGTCTGTGTGTGTGTGTCTGTGTGTGTGTGTATGTGTGTGTGTGTGTAGTTTTTATGTACTTAACGTCTTAATTTCAAGAAGCCTTTGAGATTGCGTGTGTGTTTGTTTGTGTGTGTAGGTGAATCTGAGTCCTGGTCACCGGTTCGATAAGGATGTGGAGCTGTTTCTGTATTATGAGAATTCCCATCAGCCCTCTGCTGTCGTGGAGGCAGGAGCATCTGCGGCTCAGTCAGGTATAACTCTGAGCATCCAGCGCAAGTATCAGTACAACATGCAAGATATGATGCATTTGTTTGCCCATGAATTCAGTTTGGTTTAAGTATACTTCTAATGTGAGTTAAAGCTGGTAAACACTTTATGATTTTTACAGTCCTTTACAGTTGTTGCTTGTCAGAATGTATGATATGACCCCGGTGAGATTTTGGATAAAAGTCGTGTCACACTGTGCGACAATGTAAAATTGCCATAATTTCTTCATAAAGGCATTTGACCTTTGGTGTTCATGTCTCACTATTAGGTTGGGACACAGGGCTTGATGAGTTGTTCAGGAAGCTTTGATTCGCTCTGCAGGATAGAGACTGTTGTACAGTCTAACACCGCTCTCTGTTTCAGTGTCTCTGATGGGCGACCCAGCGCTCATGATCAGTTTGTACCCAGAGTTCCCTGCTGATGTGATGTCTTCCCTGGCATCTCAGGGCGAGTTCATTTTTGTGGTCGACAGATCAGGCAGTATGGACTGCAAGATGCATCATGGGAATGACGCACAGATGCGCATCGAAAGTGCAAGAGTACGATTTAGGATTTCAGATATAATTTGAGCGTATTGAGTCGCGCATGCTCATCTGCACATGTCTCTCTAGGACACGCTGCTGCTGCTGCTGAAGAGTTTGCCCATGGGATGCTACTTCAACATCTACGGATTTGGCTCTCACTTTGAGTCCTTCTTCCCGTCAGTGACCTAGATGCTAATTATTCTTCAGGAGTGATTTTGTGTTGGTTAGCTGTGGTTTTGAGAGACTGTGGCGTGTGTCGTTGCAGTCAGAGTGTTGTGTACAGCGAGGACACGATGGAAGAGGCTCTGAAGAGAGTGAAGATCATGAGCGCAGACATGGGCGGCACGGAGATCCTACAGCCACTGAAACACATCTACAGTCAGCCCTGTTACCCGGATCACCCTCGACAGGTACAGCAAGACCAGCGCATGCGCACCCTTACAGATTCCAGAGATCATTTACTACTCTCTCCTTTGTTCTCTCAGCTGTTCATCTTCACTGATGGAGAGGTGTGGAACACTAAAGAGATTCTGGATCTGGTGAAGAGTCATGCTTACTCTCACAGGTGGGTTCTCTCGTCTCAGTCCTCATTTAATGACATCACTGCAGTTCACTCCGGCGTAGTGGTCAATTATTTTTGACAAAAAATAATTTATTGATATTTTCTGGGATTTTATCGATAATTAGATGATATTTTGCGGAGTGTGTTATTGTGCAGGTCTCTTAAAGGGGGAGTACAATGCTGTTTCATGCATTCAGAGTTGTTTACACTGTTAAAGGGCCCCTATTATGCCATTTTTAAGGTTGCTAATATTGTTTTATGAGTCTCCTAAAACAGTTTTACATGCATCCAAGGTTAAAAACTAGGGATGCACCGATACTGGTATCGGGTCGATACTGAGCTCATGTACTCGTATTCGTTAAAATGCCCCGATACTAAACGCCGATACCACGCATGTGATAAGTGCCATATTCAGACAAAGAAACACCAACAACAGAAAAACAGACAGCAGAATGTAGTTATTAGAGATTAAGGATGTCTAAAAATGTACATGCAATGAATATAATGTTAAACATTCAGTATTAATGCCCTTATAGCTGATGTGAGCAAGCTGATAAGCAAAACACGCTGAGTGGATCCAGCGCACGGCGGCACAGATGCGCGAGCTTGTCGAGTGAATATCCCTTTCTCACAGATATCACTGGAAAGTTTGTACTAAGGTCGGAAATGTCAAAAACGAGTAAGTAAAACAATGCACAAGTTACTTAACAGTAGGGAGAGAGAGATAGAGAGAGCGCGCGCACTTCTGTGGTGTGATCTTTATTGATGTTCGCTCAGCACGCATCATTTCAAATCGTAAATATATGACAACATATAGGGGCATTCATTCACTTTAAACATCATTTATTTTTAACCTTAAGCATTGAACACGAGTGAAACACAAGTGAAACTATCAGCCTGTGTGAAATGCGCTAGGCTGTTCTGTACTTGTCCCTTACATCTGCTCCGGTACACATAAGTGCGCGGGCTGTGCGTGTTTTCCTTGCTTCATGCGTGTTTCTGCAATTATATGGATTTGAAATCTAAATGTTTCAGATGAAAAAATAAATAAAAAATTCTATATCTGAAAATGATTGATTTATAACGAGTGGTTCCCTGCATAATTACAGCAAAACGCGTGGTTACAGCACTGAGCCGCTGCAATGGAGCAGCTCTAATGCTATTTAAGATGATGTACCATAGAGCAAATAAATGAATAAAAAATTAACAGTGAAAGTAACAAAAAATTGTAAATTACATTTTAATGGGCATAATTAAGTGTGAAAAATAACCGAAGGATATACAGTCAAACCAAAAATTATTCAGAGACCAGATATAATTTTTTTTTTTTTTTTTTTTTACTAGGCAAGTTTGGCAAGGCAAGTTTATTTATATAGCACATTTCATACACAGTGGTAATTCAAAGTGCTTTACATAAAAGAAAGTGAAAGACATTTAAAATCAATAAAAACATGGAAATAAAAATAATAAAAACAAAGAATTTTAAAATGATATAGAAAATGATTTAAAATAAATTTAAAGAAAATGATTATACATAAAATGTATTGCAGTCAGTTCGGACATATAGCACAGTGCTCATTCAACAAATGCACAGTTAAACAGATGAGTTTTGAGTCTTGATTTAAATGTGGCTAATGTTTTAGCACATCTGATCTCTTCTGGAAGCTGGTTCCAACTGCGGGCCGCATAATAGCTAAAAGCAGACTCCCCTTGTTTTGTGTGAACCCTTGGTATTTCTAACTGACTCGATCCTAATGATCTGAGTGGTCTGTTCGGTTTATATTCAGTGAGCATATCAGCAATATATTTAGGTCCTAGGCCATTGAGTGACTTATAAACGAGTAAAAGTACTTTAAAATCAATCCTAAATGTAACTGGAAGCCAGTGTAAGGACCTGAGGACTGGTGTGATATGCTCAGATTTTCTGGTTCTAGTCAGAATCCTGGCAGCAGTGTTCTGGATGAGCTGCAGTTGTCTAATGGTCTTCTTGGGAAGGCCGGTGAGGAGACCATTACAGCAATCCACCCTGCTGGTGATAAAGGCATGAACAAGTTTCTCCAAGTCTTGACTGGAAACAAAACATCTAATTCTTGCAATGTTTTTGAGATGATAGTATGCTGATTTAGTTATTGCTTTGACATGACTACTGAAACTAAGGTCTGTCTCCAGAATCACCCCAAGATTTCTGACTTGATTTTTAGTTGTTTGACCCCTAGAGTCAAGGTATGCATTCACCTTGAGAACTTCATCTTTATTTCCAAATGCAATGACTTCAGTTTTCTCCTTGTTTAACTGAAGAAAGTTCTGGCACATCCAACTGTTAATTTCATCAATGCATTGGCAGAGGGAGTCAATGGGGCTGTAGTCATTTGGAGATAAGGCTAGGTAAATCTGGGTATCATCAGCATAGCTGTGATAGGCAATTTGGTTCTTCCTCATTATCTGACTTAGTGGGAGCATATACAGATTAAACAAGAGCGGTGCAAGAATTGAGCCTTGTGGGACTCCACATGTCATGGCCGTCCACTTAGACTTATGCTCTCCTATACTCACATAATAACCTCTCCCTTCTAAGTATGATCTGAACCATTTGAGTGCCATCCCAGAAAGCCCGACCCAGTTTTCCAGTCTCTCTAAAAGTATGTTATGATCTACAGTGTCAAACGCAGCACTAAGATCTAGTAGTACCAGCACTGATATTTTGCCAGAATCAGAATTGACGCGAATATCATTTATTATCTTAACGAGTGCTGTCTCTGTGCTGTGATGTGCTCGGAAACCAGATTGAAAATTGTCCAGGTATCCATTTGACTTTAAGTAGTTGTTCAGCTGATTAGAAACTACCTTTTCAATTATCTTACCTATGAAAGGAAGATTTGATATGGGTCTATAGTTGCTCAACATGGTGTTATCAAGATTGCGCTTTTTCAGAAGGGGCTTAACAACTGCAGTTTTAAGGGAGTTTGGAAAAGTCCCAGAGAGAAGTGAGGCGTTCACCACTTCTAAGAGATCAGCCTCTAAACAGTTAAGCACATTTTTGAAAAAGGATGTGGGAAGTGTGTCAAGATAGCAGGTTGAAGATTTAAGGTGCTGTACTATTTCTTCCAAAATTTTGTTATCAATTTCTTTAAAAACACACATAGTCACTTCTTTTTGAAATTGCGGTCGAATCTGTGTGACCTCTGCATAACTTGAGGATGTGCCAATCTCCTTTCTGATATTATTGATCTTCTCAGAAAAGAAGGAAGCAAACTCATTGCATTTGCTGTCGGAGAGCATTTCACTGGGAATCTGACTTGGGGGGGTTTGTCAGTCTCTCAACAGTCGCAAAAAGAGTGCGGGTGTTGTTTAAGTTACTGTTTATAAGGTTTGAAAAGAAAGTGGGTGCAGGACACTATAGTTAATTTAAGTAACTGAGGATAGCAAAATAAAGTAAACTGACAAATTATACCCAAAAATTCTTCATACAGTGGACTACCAGTAAAATTGATACAAAAGTGAGACCAAAAATTATTCAGACCAAGTAATGGAAAAAATGTAAATTCAGGCTTTCATGAAGCTGGTTGACAGCATGCCCAGGAGACTACAGGCTGCCATTAAGGCTAAGGGTGGCCCGACAAAGTATTGATAGTTGTGTAAATATTGTCATACCAACAGCTGTCTGAATAATTTTGATTGATTGATAGACAGGTATTATCAAGCTAAATTTGTTCTGACACAGTTTAACTTGGAGTTCTTGTAATATTTTATTAGCATTTTCTAAACTATAGCGAATAAAATGAGAGAAATGTTGAAGGTGTCTGAATAAATTTTGGTTTGACAGTATCTATTTGATAAATTAAGTTAATCAACTAACATTTTACATACTCATTTGTTTTCTTTACCCAATATTTAAAAAATTTAAAAATACAATAAAAATATCGGTATCGGTACTCTGTATCGGCAAGTACCAAAAATTAAAGTATCGGTATCGGGCGAGTACTGGAAAAAGTGGTATCGGTGGATCCCTATTAAAAACACTTTAGTTTTCTCAAAATCGATTTAATTTAATCTAATTTCTAAATGATTCATAAATGACTCGTGCGAAGCACTTCGAAAAATCAGTCTCTCTAAACCCCTCCTTTCCGTGAGTCCTCACTGCTGTGATTGGTCAGATGGCGCAGTCCTTTGTGATTGGTCTACCGTGTACAGCGTGTGTCGGAAACGAAACACCCATTGTCATAACGGAATGACTGGAGACTTGTCAATACATGGAAAAGATGGTATCGATTGTACCTTACCAATTCAAGCCGGAGTCTGACGATGAAACGGTTGAAGTGGCTGATCAACAAGAGCAGGAGCAGGACGTTTCTCAGTTTCTTCCCATCAACACGCTTCATTCGGCAGCACTGCACGGGACTCTCTCGGGAAGAATGTCTCTAAAAAAGTGTGTTTTTGGTTGTAAGGGAAAGATAACCTTGTTCAGCTTCCCGAAGAACCCAGCGTTAGGTAAACAGTGGATGCAGTTTGTTTTTACGGGTCAGCAATGGAGTTTCGCAAGTGTGTTTGTTGATGAACGTTTTATAAACCAGGCCCAGTTCGACGCTGGATTTGCATATCGTTTGATACTGAAAGACGGAGCAGTCCCAGCTATAAAAGATCCCGGTCATGATTCAGAACTGCAGACAGTATGTGAAACTGCATCAAATGTCTGTGTTTTTAATCAGCGCTCAAGTGCTCGTCACTCTTTAGCTCTGCCCACGGCACGCCTCCAGGAGCTCGGCTTTTTTTGGAGAGAATCGCAAAGCTGTATCTTTCTTTTATAGATATGATCAAACTAAAAACTTTTTGGACATATGAAGGATGCTGTACTACTTTATAGGTACTCTAGATTAACATGAGATTGGGTGAAACTGTCTGTGTTATGCCCCCTTTAAGGACTGCCGTGGACAGCTGACTCCTAAAGTTTGTTTCTTATTCTTCATATTCTGTGTGCTGGTCAGTTCACACTGATAGAAATTAATCATTTCCAATAAGTTTAAACTGATTTTTACATTTATATGGGTATTTTTACCTTTTATAAAGCCATTTTTTCTAAAAGTGTCCACTATCTTTTGAGTTAGATTCTTACATTTAATCAGTCAATTAGAATAATGAGACATTTGGGCTGTTACCAGGCAAATGAAATCAGCACAGAAGCTGCATTTACACACAGTTTAATGCAAGATATGAATGCACTAAACCTGCAATTACAAATGCGTAAATAGTGTTTTGATATATTAAACATAAAACGTTGAATACTGATATTTGAAAAGATTTTAAACATGAAAAAAAAAAAAAAAGCTGAAATGTGAAATTAAAACTGCCAGCAGGTGGCAGCAAATCACTGTTAATAGGTGAGTCATTGCGATTGAACCGAATCATTTAAATGGTTGATTCATTCAGGAACGAAACACCGTCATGTTGATATTTTTCTTTTGTCGAAATAGAGCAAAAACAGGAAATATGGTGTCTAAAACCAAGTCTCTTAAAGGGGTCATATGATGCGATTTCAAGTGTTCCTTTCTCTTTGGAGTGTTACAAGCTGTTCATGCATAGATAAGATCCCTGAAGTTGCAAAGACTAAAGTCTCAAAACCAAAGAGATATTCTTTATAAAAGTTAAGACTCGTCCACGCCTAAAATGGCTCATTCAAACACGCCCCCACATGTCTATGTCACATTGTGGGAAGATTTGCATAATACCGCCCAAGTATATACGCAATGAAAGAAGGCGTAACTATTATTCTGGCTGTAGTATTGTTGCTGCCGCCGGCGCCATGTCCTGGAGACGCTGTGTTTCGTTGTGAAAGCGAAAGTACTTTGTTTGGGCTTCCAAAAGAGGACACAACTAGAAATCAGTGGTTAAGGTGTGTTAACAACACTATTCCAGAATAGTACAACGCAAATATTAGAGTGTGTGCAGCGCATATTATGGAGGACTGTTTCCTGAACTTGGAAGAGTAGCCTGCCAGCTGTTCTCAAATGTTGTTTCTGTAAAGTGGGGCAATTCCAGCTTTGCAAGGACAGTTTGGTGCTTCTGACTCCCAGCCTGAAAGTATGTTTTCATATTTAAAGAATTTGCCACTGACGACTCAAACGTGAGTTTTGAGCAGTGTAGGGTAGTGCTTGTTGTTTGTCGTTTCTACGATCACAAATGCAGACGTGGTAGTATATGTCATTATAATCAGTAATTATGTCCCTACTGGATGCAACAAATGCCTCGTTTAAAAATTTGCTTTATTGTTTTAGTCTCATCACGGCAGGACAAGCATCACAATACGGGGTGAGGGGCGTAAAATTTCCGTCTCACACTCGAGGTATTCGGCCAATCATCGGCCTAACGCACTGGATGGCTGGCCAATCAGAGCAGGCCTCACTTCTCAGAACGATGAGCTTTGTAAAAAATCGGCACGTTTCAGAAAGGCGGAGCATAGAGGAGCAACAATGTACAGTATGTGGAAAATAATGTTTTTTGAACCTTAAACCGCATAAACACATTGCATTACATCAAATACACAAAATAATTTTTAGCATCGTCATATGACCCCTTTAATATTAACTTCTTATTTATTGAACTGTTGTAAAAAATATCACATTTGTAATCATGGTAATTTTTGGAGGAAAACGGCACTCTTTGTGTGAAATTGATTGACTATATGTAGTGGTATAAAAATATACATTTTCTGCCCCCATGACTTGAATTTGTGATCATTCTAAATGCATTTTAATAGACTGAATCATGCAGTGAAAGAACACACTCTAAATGAGCACATGCATGAAGTGCACTCTGTAGGGGTATTTTGAATGGTTTTTGCCAAATAATGTCAAATCACACATCGGTAAAACAACAATTACGATATTATCGCACACCCCTACTCCAGCATTAGTTCATGTCGATGGTCAGCACCGGAGCTGCTCTTGTGTCTGCAGGTGTTTCTCCTTCGGGATCGGTGAGGGCGCGAGTACGGCTCTCATCACAGGAATGGCCAGGGAAGGTTCTGGTCACGCTCAGTTCATCACAGGCACTGACCGCATGCAGCCCAAAGTAAGACCTTCTGTTAAAAACAGACTGGATCCAATCAGTGCAAGATGTTTAGGGTGTTTATTTACAAGCCTCTGATCTCCGTCAGGTGATGCAGTCGCTCAGGTTTGCTCTCCAGCCGGCTGTGGATAATATCTCTGTGAACTGGGCCGTTCCTGAAGGTGTGACGGTTGACATGCTGTCCCCACCCATCAACGCCCTGTTCCAGGGTCAGAGGGCGCTCATCTACGCTCAGATTAAAGGACAGGTGAAAGCTTTGCATGGTTTAATCTAATAAGCTTATGGAGACCAGCGTCATTCATTTGTTTAAACCAAGGTTTCAACAACCAGCAGCCTGTAGGCCAAAGTTGACGTTTTTCATCTTTTAGTGGCTCTATGATGTAAGAAAAATGCCTGTGTCCTAACCCAGATGTGACCTGACATTGTGATGTGATAAAAATAGGCCTGCCCCCTTTATAGTTAACTGTTGGTCATCAAGAAGAGGCTTAGTCGACCAAAATGTATTAGTCTCTTAGTAGAAATCCAAATCTGGCAGGAAGTCCAAACATTCACTAATCATTCATCAACCTCAAATATGGCTTATCATTTGAAAAATATGTATGTAGAAGCAACTTAACACTGCCGCTCTCTCTATCATTAACCTAGATAAATGTGTGCTATTAGGCGTCTATCCGAGTGCAGAGTGTGGAAGCTGTTAGTGTGCTACTACATGATGATATGAAGGCACCGGCACAATCACTGACATTGTTTTCCTGATAACAGCAGAAACATTAAAGAGCATCACAGATAAGAATAAGACATCATTCGAAACTGTAAAGGGTCTACTTTTATTTGTGTACACTCAAAATATCTACAAAACGTTGTGCATGAAAACAAATGGCATGCGCTTTCTACAGCCTTGGTCTCCTTGAACTGGAGCACGTCACAAAAATGAATAAAACTCAGTGTATCGGCTACTTGCCCCACAGACATTAGATATGAGAAATATTTATACAGAAAGCTTGAAAACATTTACATTTATGCATTTAGCAGACACTTTTATCCAAATCGACTTACATTGCATTCAAGTTACAGTTTTTACATTTTATCAGCTCTTGCTTTCCCTGGGAATCGAACCCATGACCTTGGCATTACTAGTGCCATGCTCTACTATTTGAGCTACAGGAAAGTTGCTTTGACACAATTTACATTGTTAAAAGCGCTATATAAATAAAGGTGACTTGACTTGACGAAAGGTAGTATGTACAAAAGTATGTACTTTCTCTTCACAAAAAGAGTACATACTTTTAGGTCATAGTATAAGTAGGCGAATTGGGATGCAGCAATGGAGAAGTTGTCTGACAGTTTTTACATGTCTTCAAATAGTCGTGCAGATTTTTGTATTTGCTATAGTGTTTATCACAAAAAAAAAGATGGTCCTGCTTAAAGACTTCCTACTTGTCGTCTTTAGTTATCTGTAAAAACATTTGTTTACTTTGTAGATTTTGTGTATTTTTCAAAGGTACGCTACTGTTATATTTGTAGTTATTTTTGTTATATTATAATAATAATTGTTATTAAACCTGTAAAGCCTGACATAATTAAATGGGTCAAAAAAATTTTTTTTTAACCTTTAGACAAAATATGAAAAAGTTTGCATGTGTGTTCTTGAGCTCAGAAACGTATCAGAAATGTTAGAAGAATGTTGTCTGTGATATATTTTCACTACAAAACAACAAAATATTTTGAGAATTTATGCTGCAAAAATCTGAAAGTCCCACAAAATACTGGTGGGACTGAATAATCATTTGAGGTACTGATCATGTAATTTAGAATTAAATGGTTTAATCTCAGTTTGTTTATCATTGTATTTGACTAATAGCCATAAAGCAAAATGAACATACTTACAAACATAAAGAGAACAAGCTGAAAACTGGTTGTCATATGACAAAAAAAAATTGAAGACAAATTGCTTGCTGTTGGAATTGTCACATCACATTTTTAGTTTAGATGCTACACGTGATCACTAAATTAATTTAAATAGATTAAGAGTCCTGTAAATTTCTTAAACATCAAATGTGTTACTTTCTCTTTCTTCCTCATCATAGAGTTCAGGAAAGACAGAAGGAGCTGTAACAGTGAAATACAGGCTGAAAGATCAACCGGTGACTAACCAGCTCCAGTTTACTCTTAAACCAACAGAAGACACAGGGTAACACTCACACTCACACTCACACTCACACACACACACACACACGTTTGTTTTTATGAAAAGTGGGGCCATTCCATAGGCGTAATAGTTTTTATACTGTACAAACTGTATATGCTATTGCCCTACACCAGGCATCCTCAAATCTGGCCCACTCCTGCAGAGTTTAGCTCTAACCCTAATCAAACACACCTGAGCTGCTAATCAGAGTCTTCAAGATCATTATAAAATCACAGGTAGGTGAGTTTAATCAGGGTTGGAGCTAAACTCTGCAGCAGATTGGCCCTCCAGGGAAAGATTTGAGGAACCCTGCTACACCAACCCTACACCTAAACTTAGCCTAAACTTACAGGAAACTCTGCATTTTTACTTTCTAAAAAAAAAAACTCCCTCTGTATGATTTATAAGTGTTTTGAAAAGTGGGGACATGGGGCAATGTCCTGAAAAGTCACCTTCTCCTTGTAATACCTATATCATAACAATTTATGTCCTCATTTGTCATACAAACACACACACACACTCACACACAAATATAATTAATATATTTATATAATTAAAAATTAAGTACTGATATTTTGGTAAAGTATCTATAAAAATGTAAGTACAGCTGTGAAGTAAACACACACATGCTGGCTAACAAACATTCACTAATACTGATTAGACATGGGGCAACGTTTTGAGCAATTTTGCTGAGCAACTTTTTTTGAGCAGTGTTTCTTGGGCACTTTCCCACTGAGAATGGGTAACAAATTTCTATCTGGATACTTTAGATCAGGTGTGGGCCCTGTGTCCAGCAACATTGCTCAAAAAGTTGCCCTGTGTATCATCAGCCTAAGACAGTGTTATTACTGTTTATTTTATTCCTTGTTTTGGCTTTAATAGGACAATCATGGGCAACATTTGACTCTTGGGGGGGGGGGGGGGGGGGGGGGTCTTTTTTCAGATGCCCTACCATATTGTAAAACGCATCAAAACAGCAGTCAAGAATAACTTAAAGATGTTGCCAGCGTTTGCTAAACTGTGGACGAGCTTTGACTCTCGCTGCTGATTTGATTGGCAATGCTTCCTGTTTAAAGTGTCAGTTGATGGCCTTTAATTTTTAACCGGAAATGTGCACGCTGCTTTTCTGATGTTCATTGTTTTTTTTTCCCGTGTCACTCGATATATGTCCGATTTGAATTGTTACCAAAGGCGAGATGCGTGAAGAAAAAAATAAACGATCAGTTGTGGGACTATTCTCTGTCCTAAATCGCATACCAATCATTCCTGGACTTTCTCCTATCTGTTACTGGAAATGACATTACTGGTTTGATATGGCCCGATCTCAATTAAGTTTACACATACTTTTGGTGAACTAGATCTCGCTCGAGACGCAGGCTGTCTTTGGACGTTTGGCCAGAACCGCTTCCAGAATTAAATCATATATATTTTTTGTCCCATCTATTGCTTTGATCATCACTGTGTCAATCACTGCTATTTCAAAAATGAGTCATTCCCGAAACTTAGCACTCCGTATGTGTCCGAAAAATTAATTATAGCCTAGAAAGTGCGCAAAGCACGCTCCCTTTCCTATCACTTAAAAGCGTCACTCATCTTAGTTCATTGCAATCTCAGAAAGGTCCGTTATAATCAGTGAAGCTCTCTAAACTGCACAATGAATCTCTTATTTACATTGTGTCTACACCTAGTTAATCATGAGATGATTCATGAACGTGCAGAACTGCGCTTAATCAAAATGGTGAGTGGTGAGTGGATTCTGAACAACTAAGATGTTTCCGATTGGCCATTGGGTTCCAGAAATCTTCTGAACACTTCAAAAACATGTTGGATAGTTTGCCAGATCTTTAATTGCTTTTGCTTTAGTTTGAGGTGTTTAGTGCCTGGGCTTGGCTAACCGGTCCAATTGCAGCGGGGCTGACATCGGGGTACCCCCCCACCACCACCACCACCACCAATGGCACCCATCAAGGGAATTATAGATGTGACATCAAATCACTTTTATTGTCACATCACCACAGCACATGTGCCTTCGTGAGTGAAATTCTTGAGAGCGTGCTCCAGACAGTGCAGAAACAATTTACATATAGACATTACCATACATACGTACAGACTTATACAGATGACAATGTGTAATATACACATACATATACTCAGTACACATAGTGTACTATTAGACAGACATACAGTTACCGATACACAGTATGTAGTACACATTCTACGTTATATACACACAGTAATATGCGAAGATGCAGCAGATTATATATAAACCGGATGTGCAAATGTCATGGATGTGCATTGGATGGTATTTCCAAACCAGGCGGTGATGCAGCCTGTCAGGATGCTCTCCACAGTGCAGGTGTAGAATGATCTGAGGATGCTGGGGCTCATTCCAAACTTCCTCAGCCGTCTCAGGAAGAAGAGGCATTGGTGTGTCTTCTTCAGCACTGCATCTGTGTGAGCGGACCATGTGAGATCCTCAGTGATGTGAACACCGAGGAATTTGAAACTGTTTACTCGCTCCACAGGTGTCATGTCGATGGTGATGGGTGTGTGTTCTCTGCTCTGTCTCCTGAAATCCACCACTAGCTCCTTGGTCTTATCGATGTTGAGTGAGAGGTGGTTCTCTTGACACCATTTAGTCAGGGTTCTCACCTTCTCTCTGTAGGCCGTCTCATCGTTGTCAGTGATCAGGCCTATCACCGTTGTGTCGTCAGCAAATTTGACGATGACGTTGGAGCTGTGTTGCTGTACAGTCGTGTGTGTACAGGGAGTACAGGAGTGGGCTGAGGACGCAGCCCTGAGGAGCACCAGTGTTGAGGGTCAGCGGGGATGAAGTGTTGTTGCCCATTCTGACCACCTGACATCTGCCTGTCAGGAAGTCCAGGATCCAGCTGCACAGAGATCCGTTTAGTCCCAGAGTCTGGAGCTTCTCAACCAGTGTGGCAGGCACTATGGTATTAAATGCTGAGCTGTAGTCCACAAACAGCATTCTCACATAGGTGTTCTTATTTTCCAGGTGGGAGAGAGCAGTGTGCAGGGTGAAGGCAATAGCATCGTCTGTGGAACGGTTTCTGCGATATGCAAATTGTAGGGGATCCAGTGAGTCAGGCAGCACAGAGCAGATGTAGTCTCTGATGAGTTTCTCAAAGCACTTGCTGAAGATGGGTGTCAGAGCAATGGGCCTCCAGTCATTCAAGCATGTGATTTTATTTTTCTTTGGTATGGGCACAATGGTGGATTTTTTGAAACATGAGGGAACCACAGACAGAGAGGGAAAGGTTAAAAATGTCTGTGAAAACCCCGGCCAGTTGGAATGTGCATGCTCTGAGCACACGGCCTGGGATGCCATCGGGACCCACAGCCTTGCGGATGTTCACCCGTCGGAAGGATCGGGTTACATCTGCGACAGAAAAGGAAAGTGCGCTCGCCTCTTCTGCTACAGCCGCGGGAGCGCGCTCTGTGTGGGCGGTGTTGTGAGCCTCGAAACGAGCATAAAAGTGATTAAGTTTGTCCGGTACAGAGGCGGCAATGTTCACAGTAGCTGGTTTATTCCCTCTGAAATCTGTGATGTTATTGATACCCTGCCACATGCTTCTTGCGTTGTTGGTTTTGAATTGTTCTTCTACTTTGTTTTTATATTGTCATTTGGCAGCTTTGATTGATTTCCTGAGATCGTAACTGGCTTGTTTGTGATCGTCAGAGTTTCCGGATTTAAAGGCAGATGTCCGCGCTGACAAGGCTGCTCGAACATCGCTGTTAATCCACGGTTTTTGGTTGGGGTAGATGCGGATTGTTTTTGTCGGTACTACATCCTCTACACACTTCCTGATGAAACACGTTACAGTATCTGAGTACGCCTCTGTGTCGTCATCAGACGCTGCCCGGAACATGTCCCAGTCCACGTGATCAAAACAGTCCTGTAGTATAGCGTCTGATTGGTCCGACCAGCATTGAATTGTCCTGAGGGCGGGTGCTTCTCGTTTCAGTTTCTGCCTATAAGCAGGCAGGAGCAGAACGGAAGTGTGGACCGATTTGCCGAAAGGTGGGCGGGGGAGCGATTTGTAGGCGTCCCGGAATGGAGAGTAGCAGTGGTCAAGTACACGATCACCACGCGTGTTGATGGTGATGTGTTGAAAGTATTTTGGGGCTATTGTTCTGAAGTTGGCTTTGTTGAAGTCCCCCGTAACAATAAACGCCGCGTCTGGGTACGCGGTTTCCTGCTCGCTTATATTTTCCAGTCGTGGCCTAATGGTTAGAGAGTCGGACTCGTAATCGAAAGGTTGCGAGTTCGAGCCCCCGGCCGGCAGGGATTGTAGGTGGGGGGAGGGAATGTCCAGCGCTCTCTCCACCCTCAATACCACGACTGAGGTGCCCTTGAGCAAGGCACCGAACCCCCAATTGCTCCCCGGGCGCTGCAGCATGGCTGCCCACTGCTCCGGGTGTGTGTTCACGGTGTGTGTGCATTTGTTCACTACTCACTGCTGTGTGTGTGTGCACTTGGATGGGTTAAACGCAGAGCACCAATTTCGAGTATGGGTCACCATACTTGACAATACGTCACGACTTATTCCCATACAGTTCCTTGAGTGCCTGGTCTGTGTTGGCTTGAGGGGGAATGTAAACAGCTGTGATTATGATCGCTGTAAATTCCCTCGGTAGCCAGAATGGTCGACACAGAAGCATATGAAATTCCAGATCAGGGGAGCAGGAGGATTTAATAGAGTGTAGGTTCCTTTCATCACACCACGAGTTGTTGATAAAGAAACAGATGCCCCCACCTCTGCTTTTCCCTGTGAGCTCTTTCGTTCTGTCCTAGCGGTGCACGGAGAACCCCGTAAGCTCGATGGCTGAGTCTGGAACCACTGCAGACATCGAGGTTTCTGTGAGGCAAATAATGCAGCAGTCCCTTGTTTCCCGTTGGTATGAGATGCGTTCCCGCAGTTCACAGAGTTTGTTGTCCAGTGACTGAACGTTAGCCAGCAAAATAGTTGGGAGAGGAGGTCGGAGGGGACGGCGTCTGAGTCTGACAAGGACGCCGGCTCTCTTTCCCCTTTTCCGGCGGCGTTTCCTCGGTCGCGATCGTGCAGCCCAGACAAAGGGCTCTGATGCGGTGTCTGTAAACAAGGCGCCGGCGTTCAGGAACTCAAAGTCCGGTTTGCGTTGCGCGACGAAGGAACCAATGTTTAAAAGCGTGTGTCTATCGTAGACCGTTATACTGACAACATCCAACACGTGAAATAACAAATAAAACATAAGAAACCTAAGAAAAACTGCAGAGTTTTCTTGGAGCTCGCAACACGGCTGCCATGCTCGGCGCCATCTTGAACATGAAACAATACAAAGAAGAGTGGGATGAAATGACCCAAAACTCATGCTTGCATTCACATTAGTGACCCCGTATCAGACGCTCACTAGCCACCGGTTCGCGTCTCTGATGCTGCAGACTATGTTTACAGGTTTGTGTCTGTTGCAGGCTGACGATCCACCGGCTGGCAGCCCGCTCTGTGATCCGCTCTCTGGAGCTGGAGGAACGGGCCGGAGGAGCAGACACGGAAAACACCAGGAGCAGGATTGTGGAGCTCAGTGTTCAGGCCGGAGTGAGCAGTGTTCATACGGCCTTCATCGGCATCAATAAAGACAGCAAACAGACTGTGAAAGGACCACTGCTGCAGAGGAGTGTGCCAGTTGCATGTAAGTTCTGTGTGTGTGTGTCTGTCTGTCTGTCTCTGTGTGTAAGTGTGTGTGTGTGTGTGTGTGTGTGTGTGTGTGTGTGTGTGTGTTTATTTAAAAAAAAAAAATTTAGTTGTCAGGGACATTGTACATTAATAAAACATTCCTATAAATGTACCAGAATTAGCCAAAGGCTATTTTTCATCCGTAGTCCCTGGACAAGATGTTACAAGTCACCCTAAAAAAAATATAATTAGAAATATATTTTTTTTATATTTACAGGTATAATCGGTAATAATATTTTCTAATCTTTTTATAAAAATTTCACTATCTTCCTCATAGTCAATACCCAATAATAGATTATCCCATTCTATCTGTTGTATAGCACCTTTAAAGTTCTCTTGTTTATTCTTTGGTATCCCAAAGAATTCACATTTCTTAACAAATGAGCTAAACCTCTTCTTAGTATGTTTCCTAGTTACCAGAATCATATTATGGTCAAACAGACCAGTTAACACATTACAGGATTTCAAAATTCTCTCAGGTCTGTTAGTGTTACAGCCCATACTAATAGGGTGAGATGCGAAAAAGTGATGTCAACGGGATTCCGACCACAGCCAACAGATCACCAAAACAACACATAAGTTTAAATGATTTATTAAAGAATAATATAGGAAATATAAAGAGCATTAGCTTCGGAGAGTCCCAAGGCCAAAATAACAAACAAAAGAACTAAATAAAATAAAAATATAAATGACCTAATTACGAAGAAAATAAAATACAAATGAACTTCCCTAACTCCCTAAACAAAAACACATCGAATAAATCAGATCAAAATAAATAGCAGACCTCTCCTACGCTCTAATTAATTTTCGTAGGATAAACAGAATAAATCATGAATCGAAACATCCACAACCAATAACCACGAAGCCGTTGGTGATCTGTTGACGGAAGCGGAATCCGGAGCTCTCCACGCCACGACAGCAAACGCTAAAGTGAACTCTCCAGGTGTTGGTAGCGCCGCCCTTTTATAGTCACCCGCTTCAGGATCCACCAGTCACGTTCCTTAATGAAGAGCCAATCCCTGCACACATACACACTCACATACACAAAGCAAAACATACGAAAACAACGATGCCAAGGATCGTAACAGTTAGTAAATATTAGATCAATTTGACTTTTAGTAGAATTAGTTATTCGAGTAGGTCCACTAATTAATTGTTTAAGATCAAAACTGTCAGTTATCTGCTTAAGATTTTTCCTAGTAGATTTATCTTCCCAATTAATGTTGAAATCACCCATTATAATTACCTCCTTGTTAAAATTACATTCAGTAAAGTCTCAATATTTTCATAGAAACTGCAATTAGAAAAATGGGGACGATAAATTACAATGAGAGTAAACGACATTTGTGGAGATAATGTTTAAACTAATGCATTCCAATTCCTGCCGATTCACCCACTGGATTTCGTTACACTGAATAGTATCCTTTATATATATCATTACTCCACCACCCTTGGAACCTTCTCTATCCTTTTTAAAAACATTAAAACCAGGCACCTGAATTACTGCAGTAGAAACATTTTTATGAAGCCAAGGCTCTGATTAACAAAGGAAATCTAAATTTGAGTTTAGTTTAGTTTATTTATAAAGTACATTTAAAAACAACAGGAGTTGCAACCAAAGTGCTGTACAACAAATCTAAAACAAAGTAAAAACATACCCAAAGGGACAAATAAAATTTTACACCCTCAAACAGAATTAAAACATACAGAATATAAATGGGTTTTCAAAGCAGATTTAAATAAAGAAATAGAAGGAGAAGATCTTATGTGGAGGGGAAGACTCTTCCAGAGCCTAGGTGCTGCCACCGCAAAAGCCCGGTCGCCTTTCGTTTTAAAATGTGAATGAGGAACTGAGAGAAGAAATTGACTAGACGACCGAAGAGATCTAGAGGTGGAATGCGGAATGAGGAGATTACAGATATACTGGGGAGCATAACCATGTAAAGCTTTAAAAACAAAAAGCAAAATCTTAAAATCAACACAAAACTGAACCGGGAGCCAGTGTAGAGAAGCGAGAACCGGGGTAATGTGCTCACGTTTTCTGGTGCCAGTCAATAATCTGGCTGCCGATTATTGACTGGCACCAGAATCACTCTCTTATTTACACCTTACATCTTTGTCCCGACTCCGCGTATATTATCTAACGTTAAGTTCAAGTCAATAAAATCAGAAGTACTCCGTGGATTGGCATCTCCTCCACTCCTCCAACCGGCCGACACAAGCGAGCCCACCGACAATCCTGCCGAGCCAAAGATCTCCACGACAGCACCCGAGCTCAATTTAGTTGGTTGGGTGTAATCCCGCAGTAACTTGCTACAACAAGTGCGTACCTGTGAGATTCTATCCGCCATCCGTTTTGGTGTGAGAAGGACCGGAACATGGATGAATATCTCCGGATAATAGCAGACAGAATATAATAATTAACGCATCACTATGTCGAAGCTGAGTTGGAGGCTTGGGAGTGTTTCTTCACCCGGTAGAATAAGGATGGAAAAATAAAAGTCACTGCTAAAACGTGCCTCCCATATCCAATGTTTCCCACAACTTGTTTCATTTGTTGGGTTGATTTGTCGATGTTGTTCGAGAGTAATTTCCCATAAAGATGTTGAGGATTAAATCTGACATGATTGAAAAATGTATTGGTACTAACTGGTCTTAAGAAAGTTGAAACTAATCCGTATGTTAAGAGAGCTATAGCTACACCTGCTCTACCTGCCGCCATCTTTACATCAGTTTGAGTGTGTGTGTCTGTATCTGTGTCTGTGAGTATGTGTGTGTGTGTCTCTGTCTCTGTGTGTGCGCGCGTGCGGTTTTGTGACAAATGAGAATAAATGTGTATAATGACAC
Organism: Barbus barbus; assembly: GCF_936440315.1. Taxonomy (NCBI): domain Eukaryota; kingdom Metazoa; phylum Chordata; class Actinopteri; order Cypriniformes; family Cyprinidae; genus Barbus; species Barbus barbus. The sequence continues at coordinate 31,599,379 of NC_136748.1, forward strand.
AGGTATGACAGGTATTACAAGGTGAATGTGACTTATGACTTATGTGACATGGGACATTGCCCCATGTCCCCACTTTTCAAAACACTTATAAAATGACTTAGGTTCATCAATGATTACCCCATCAACTTCGGTCAGAAATCTTGGTGTAATCTTTGATGACCAGCTGACCTTCAAAGAGCACATTGCAAAGACTGCTTGATTCTGCAGGTTTGCACAACACAACATCAGAAAGATCAGGCCCTTTCTGACAGAGCATGCTGCGCAACTTCTTGTCCAGACCCTTGTTGTTTCTAGACTGGACTACTGCAATGCTCTTCTGGCTGGTCTGCCATCAAACACAATCAAACCTCTACAAATGATTCAGAATGCAGCGGCACGACTGATCTTCAACGAGCCCAAAAGAGCGCATGTTACACCTCTCTTCATCTCCTTGCACTGGCTACCAGTGGCAGCTCGCATCCAGTTCAAGACACTGATGCTTGCGTACAGAACTACCACAGGCTCAGCACCCTCCTACTTCCACTCACTATTACGGAACTACATCCCCTCCAGAAGTCTGAGATCTGCTAGTGAGTGACGCCTTGTGGTTCAAACTCACTCTCCAAAACATTCTCGTTCACCATTCCTGGCTGGTGGAATAATCTTCCCAAGCCTATCCGGAACGCCGGATCCCTGGCAATCTTCAAGCAACAACTGAAAACTCATCTCTTTCGGCAGTACTTGACTTCATCCTAAACTCAAAAAAAAAAAAACTCTTTCCCTCTATCTTTCTCTCCGCTTACTAGCTTGTACTTATTTGAGCAATGACTGAGACTTGGTGTTACGAGCACTTCCTCTGTCTGATTGCCTCTTCAAGATTAATCGCTTGTTACCGACTGAGCCTGGTTTCTTCTGTTTTTTTTTTCTCCATTCTGTCTCTGATGGAGTTTTGGTTCCTTGCCGCTGTCGCCTCTGGCTTGCTTAGTTGGGGACAATTCATTTCCAGCGATATCGTCGACCTGATTGCAAATTTTTTTTTTCTTTTTTCATTTTACACTATTGACACACTATTTCCTTTTTTTTTTTTGGATATTGTGCAGTTGCTTTGACACAATTTACATTGTTAAAAGCGCGATATAAATAAAGGTGACTTGACTTGACTTGTATTCCCCAATTGTAAGTCGCTTTGGATAAAAGCGTCTGCCAAATGACTAAATGTGAATATATATATATATATATATATATATATATATATAAATCATACAGAGTGAGTTTTTTTGGGGGGAAAGTAGAAATGCACAGCCTCCTGTGAGATCTAAGTTTAGGTGTAGGGCAATAGCACATACAGTTTGTACAGTATAAAAACCATTACGCCTATGGGATGTCCCCACTTATCACAAAAACAAACTGTCTGTCTGTCTGTCTGTGTGTGCTTTCACTGATTTATTGTCGGTTTAGAACAATCCTGATCCTGGAGAGCCACTGTCCTGCAGAGTTTAGTTTCAGTCCTAATTAAACACATCTGGATCTGCTGAACGAGGTCTTCAGGATGAAACTTCAGGAAAGTGATGTGGAGCAGGTTGGAACTAAACTCTGCAGGACACTAGGGCTCCAGGATCAGGATTGGACACAGCTGGTTTACAAGTATGATTTCATAATCAGTTTTCCTGTCACGTAGTAGTAGACATATATAATAATTTGGTTTACTCAAACAACATTTGACATTCAATTCTTTATTAGATATGAGGGCTACATTGTATGGGATAATGTGCGGTAAGAAACAACCTACAGTACAGTATTCTTTGTTTTCATGGTTCAGTCCATCTCAAGTGGCCCAGTGGAGGTTGTTTGACTATTTTTAATTTTCCAAATTTGTTTGTTGAGGGATTACCTCTATGTACTGTTATTGAAAAAGCACCTGTTTTGGTTATGCAGGTGTTTACATGCACCTCAATATCTCAGCTCAGGATGGTCATAGCTCCTTGGAACAAAACTGCTCTTTAGAGCTTATTATTAAATTGTAGTACATTATAATAGATATTGATGTTTTTGTAAGTGTCTGAATAATGAACACATAATGTGGGTCATAACACAAAGATTGCTGCTGTGGTTAAACCAAGTGAAATAAAAACAAAAAAAATTATGGTTTTTCAATACCAACATATAGAGTTAATCATTAAAATTATGAATGGTCAGTCGACCAACTTTACAATTTTTGGACAACTTGAGAGAGAGATTTGCGTTTTTCTCAAAAGCTGGTTTGGTGTGACTTTTTTGTTTGTGATTCTGTCAGATATGTTTTACAGTTTTTCTCGATTGCTTAAACACATTTGCCCACTCTGACATCACATTTTCAAAACAGTTAACACGCAGGATAAAACTGAAGCTCAATGGCCAAAATGACTCATTTTGTTAGCAAAATGCTCGAACAGTCACAAAACATTAAAAACATGCAACATAAGCAAATATTTCCATCAAACACCACAACTTGGTCAAATTAATTTATTCTTTCAATCAATCATTACACAATGGACAACAAAATACGATACTTTACAAACTCAAATGGATACTTGGAAAAAAAAAAGTTAAAGGAAACTTATGGGTGGAAATACCTTTAAATAAAGATACATATTATCTTTCACATTTAGTCCATTCGTTCTTGACGATTATGCCACAGGTTCTCATCAACATCGCATTGAATGTTTTCCCTTGCAATGCACCGAGGGAAATACCTCCTTGCATGGCGTATCCATCCCTGGCAGTCCTCTGCACCTATTGACACGCAACCAGCATTCATTGGCTCCAGGAGGGGCATCTGCTCATATGGCCGGTGATCATACACCTTCCATCTCCAAGCAGAGAAGAACTCCTCGATTGGGTTCAGAAAAGGCGAGTATGCAGGGAGGAATTGCATCATAATACGAGGCTGTGCTGCAAACCATTCATTCACAAGGCGAGAGTGGTGGAAAGCCACATTGTCCCAAATTATGACATACAGCGTCATGCCAGGCCTCAACAGCCCTCTCTCTTCAGGTGGAATCCGTTTTTCTTTCAAGGCATCAAGAAATGTGATGAGGCGTTCTGTATTGTGTGGGCCAATAGTTGGTATGTGGCAAAGGACCCCATCATTGGAGATGGCAGCACACATGGTGATATTGGCACCCCTCTGACCTGGCACTGTGACAGTGGCCCTCTGCCCAATGATGTTCCTCCAGAGTCTCCTCACTTTACAGAGGTTGAAGCCAGCTTCATCCACAAAAATTAATTTGTGATGTGCCCCTTCAGCTTCAAACTCCATTATTCTCTAAGAAAAAGAGCAAATTCATAAAGCAAATTATTCCAGTCGCATGTAACTATGGTAAACAAGGTATTACAACAAAAAATCTGTGCCTGCACATACTGGAATCGTGCCTCCTTAACAATGTCAGAGTTTCTTTGAAATGGAACTCTGTACAGCTGCTTCATTCTGACATGGTTTCGTTTAAGGACTCGATCTATAGTTGCCAAACTCACACTGTTTATATTTCTAAATGCTCCCTGATCTGCAATTACTGCTGCCTGGATTTCACGCAGTCTGATTGCATTGTTTGCCACTACCATATCTACAATGGCAGACTCCTGTTCAATACCAAATATCTTTCCTCTGCCACCAGTGTGTGGTAATGTGTGGATTCTATAAAGTAAGAGCAAAAAGCATGTAAAAATTGACATTACTGTATGACAGTCACATAAATGGGATTGATAAAACATTTGCATTACTGTAGACACAGTTTGTTCTGCTAACAGGGCAATGCAGTAAAGCTGAAATACACAGTGGTATACACTACAGTAACACTGTGAATTACCTGTTCTCATTCCTAAAAAGCCTGACAATAGATGCCACAGTGCTCCGACTCAGAATGGGCTGGACCCTTTGTCCAGCCTCTCTAAAGGACAAGCCATGATTGATGGCATGGTCAATAATTGTTGCCCGAATTTCATTTGAAACTTGAGCTCGATTTTGTCCACTTGCTGCTGCAGCTCCTCCACCACGCATACAAACTCCTCTTCCTCTCCCTGCCTATGGCCTCTTTGATCCATGCTTGCAAATAGCAATACAGAGGTGGCATCTTTTGTAGAGGGATGAGGATTGATTGCTGATTGAAGAGTTGTGCAAACAAGTTTCACACAGGTGCATTGGAGATTCATAATTATGCAAGTACTTTCTATCAGCTATGAATAGATGTTTTCCTTTTGTTCAACACAGTGAATCCAATGGAGTTTGGGATCTTTCAATGAGATCTGTGGTGACTGTTTTGACAAAGGGTGTGAAAAATGTGTGAAACAAATGAAAAAGTGAGCATTTGAAAGAAGACTTCTGCTGTGCTAAGAATGTGATGATGAAGATCAAGTGGATCCCAGTTTCACTGAGCGTGTCTTATCAAATGAGAAAAACTGTAAAGTGTTTTTTATTCTTACACAGTATCTGCTCTTTTCTGTTTTCTTAGCAATGGGGGCTCCCGTAATGATGATGAGATGTTCTGCAATGCGTAAGAGAAATACACCGACAGCAGCACTTCACTGAACTTTTTTTTTTTTTTTTTTTTTTTTTCTTCATCTAATTGTCTTTTATTTTGTCACTCATTGAATGATTGTCTTTAGCACATGCCCTTAATAGCCCAGGCTTTGCTCCCCAAATATCATTTGGTTCTCCAATGGGTAAGAAAAATATACAACAACTTGGCTGAGCTTTTGTTCTTTTTTTTTAATGTGTATATCAATCTAATTGCCTTTTCATGAATGATTGTTTTTTAGCATGTGCCATACAATCGAAAAGCTTGGGGATTGAATGTGATTCCATGTCATTTGAGGGTAAGTCAAACAAATTGGCTCAGGTTTTGAAAACAATGCCTTAATCAGACAGGATTGATTATATATGGGGACGCCACAGTATGTATTAGTTACTGGGTTGCTTTTGGATTTTAATCATTTGTTATTTTTCCCATTCCATGTCTTTAAATTGTACAGCATTTCTTACCTTTTATGAATTGCCCTAAACAATAACTAAAGTTAATAGCAATTATTGACAAACTGGTAAAAAATGCACCATTTCAGGTAAATATAGTATCATTGTGTAGCTCTCAAAGTCTTGTCAATTTTTTTTGTGTAAATATTCTCATACCGCAGATATTCCATATAGATGTTGCTAGACACAATACATATAAATAGCCAACAAATGAAGTACCTGTACATGCTCCAGCGATAACGGTTGCTATTTCATATTTTTTTCAGCATGTATGTACATGTGCTCTAAGCACTTTATATAGTGAAAAAACACTTAATGTAAATGTTTCAGAATGAATCAACTTGCCATCAGATTAGAAATGTAAATTAATGATTGTGTTTGATTCACTTTATTCAAGTGACGGGATTAAAAAAGAAAAGTACATTATAATGTACAGTTCTTCTAAAGTAGCCTGTTTTTGTCATTATAGAAATGTATTCAGTCAGGGTTATATTGGGTTAGAATTCTGTTTTCTTTTTAAGTGTGTCTTGCACCAATTAAATATTTTATCATTTAAAGTCAAACTGTAAATTATGACATCACAGCATTTAGACGATGATGTCATCACAGCTGGATGACATCAGGTGTTGATGTTAAACTTTAGAAATGGCAAAAACTCACTCTGTGAGAACATTGAAAAAGAGTTATGGTTAGACATTACTGGCACCCATTTATAGACGTGTGTTACAAAAACAAAACAAATCCTGTCTGAATAAGGCTCAAGGCAGTTATGCTGCTTTAATTCATTTAATTTATCTGCTTTAATCATAAACATATCAGAAATAATGCTGCTATGGGTGTCCAGATGACTTCTGTCTGAACTATCTGTGTATTTCAGAAGAAGCTGAGTCCCAGAATGACCCTTTGCTCCAGCTGATCTCTCTTCAGAAAGCAGCAGGATGCTGGGAGCTCAACGCCTCATTGGCCACTGTGTTTGGGAAGACGGAAGACGAGGTGACCAATCAGAAGGAAGCACAGGTGGGATATATGATGTCATATCCTCCGACAGGCTGATGATTGGTTCAGTGTGTGTGTTTGACGTGTGTTTGTGTTTCAGGTGGACGGGTCAGTGTGGGCCACCGTCCTCGCTCTCATCTGGTTATATGCGTTTAAATCAGATCAGCAGGATGAGTGGCAGTTTGTGGCCATGAAGGCCGCGTCATGGATCCGTTCTCAGAAATGTGAGACAATATTCAAACTATTTCACACCACATATTGTGAGTTAGTGCTTTCCATGTTCTTTTACAGTGATTTGAGTTTGCAGGTGTGTGTGTTTCAGCGGACGGCCTGTCTCAGTGTGTGTGTGATGGGAACGCTCTGTTGGGATCTCAGGTGACTGGAGACACGCTGGGAATCTGAAGACTGCAAATCCTGTGCTCTCAGAAGACAAAATCTCTCAAACATTTGTGTTGTTTCTCGTATAAGATATAAGCAGTTTTTGAAAAGCATAACAACTACCATATGTTGTTTTTTACCTTGAGTCTGTAATAAAGATTGATTGATTGATTGATTGATACCATGGTTTGTGATGGTGAATACATTATTTCAGTGTGTTTTAACGAGCAGATTGTGTCAGTGTGTAAATATCAGAAAGTATTTCTTCACTAGCCATAATTACCTGACATGCAGAATTACATTTGCATTACAATGCATTACAAATAATAGTTAGATTAATCAGAATAGAGAAATGTATAATTATGAACCGCCAAGAATAATAATTATAATAATGTCTGTAAATATTACAGAAAAATAAATATAAAGAGAAATGTCCCCAGAATGCTCTGATTAAAAGTGAATTGTGGCCATGGTTAAATTGTGCTTTACGTTGCCTGTTTGTCTGCATCACAGAAAGAGCATAACTGGTCTGCAGTGGAAAATGTCTTTTTACCTGTAGCTGTATGTATGTGAGGGATAATAACAATGCTGATCAGATCAGATTAATTAAATCAAAATCACTCCTATGCCTAGAATATATCCTCCTCATCCCGAGGATCCTTAATAGTGCTGCGTTCGACACTGTAGACCATGACGTACTCATAGATCGATTACAAAACTATACTGGTATTCAAGGGCAGGCTTTAAGATGGTTTAGATCCTACCTGTCCGATCGCTACCACTTTGTTCATTTAAATGGGGAGTCATCTCAATTATCACCAGTAAAGTATGGAGTACCACAGGGATCTGTCCTAGGTCCTCTGCTATTTTCAATATACATGTTGCCTCTTGGTAATATTATTAGAAAATACGGGATTAGTTTTCATTGTTATGCTGATGATACTCAACTATGTATCTCAACAAGACCACATGAAACTTCTAAACTATCTAAGCTAATTGTGTAAAAATGTAAAAGATTGGATAACCAATAATTTCCTCCTATTAAATTCAGATAAGACAGAGATATTATTTATTGGACCAAAAAACATTACACAGAATCTCTTGGATTACAATTTACAACTAGACGGATGCACTGTTACGTCCTCTAAAGTAAAAAATCTGGGTGTTATATTCAACAGCAAATTGTCCTTTGAAAATCATATTTCCCATGTTACAAAAACAGCATTCTTCCAGCTCAGAAACATTGCCAAGCTTCGAAACATGCTACCTGTTTCTGATGCAGAAAAGCTAGTTCATGCATTCATGACCTCTAGACTGGACTATTGTAATGCACTGCTTGCTGGTTGTCCTGCATCTTCAATAAACAAGCTACAGATAGTCCAAAATGCAGCGGCTAGAGTTCTTACCAGGTCAAGAAAATATGATCATATTACCCCAATTTTAGTCTCTGCATTGGCTACCTATTAAGTTTCGTATCATTTACAAAATATACAATCCAACCAGCTCCCTAAGTTCGCAAAACTCTGGACTTTTGGTAGTACCTAGAATAGCAAAGTCCACTAAAGGAGGTAGAGTTTTTTCACATTTGGCTCCTAAACTCTGGAATAGCCTTCCTGATAACGTTCGGGGTTCAGACACACTCTATCTGTTTAAATCTAGATTAAAGACACATCTCTTTAGCCAAGCATTTACATAATGCATCTTATAATCTTGTACTGCAGTTATATCTGATCAAATGTACATTATTATTATTCTTTAGCTTGGGTTGAACAAATCATTTTTGCTTAGATGGAACAGCAGCTACGCTAATTATGTCTCTATTTGTTTCTCTGTTGATTAAGATCCCGTGGTAACTAGGAATTACAGAAGCTTCAGTCTGGATCCAACCCTTAAATGATTTGAGATGACCGAACACCTGAGAAAAGATAATGCCAACCCCTCAGAGGATACCAACGCTCAGACAACATACAGAATTACCAAATTTTGCTATAAGTTAATGGTTAGAGAATTGGACTCGTAATCGAAAGGTTGCGGGTTCGAGTCTCGGGCCGGCAGGGATTGTAGGTGGGAGGAGTGAATGTCCAGCGCTCTCTCCACCCTCAATACCACGACTGAGGTGCCCTTGAGCAAGGCACCGAACCCCCAACTGCTCCCCGGGCGCCGCAGCATAAATGGCTGCCCACTGCTCCGGGTGTGTGTTCATGTTGTGTGTGTGTGTGTGTGTGCATTTGTTCACTACTCACTGCTGTGTGTGTGCACTTGGATGGGTTAAACGCAGAGCACCAATTTCGAGTATGGGTCACCATGCTTGACAATACGTCACGACTTTACTTTTTTTTATATTAAGGTTCTGCAATATATAAATATATTGTGGAAACTTAATTTCCTGTAGAGCTGTTTTGCAACGATTTGTATTGTAAAAAGCTCTATACAAATAAACTTGAACTTGAACTCTTTGTGATTAATTATAAAAGTGTGAATGCATGACTGAGTCAGCAGTTCATCTGAACTCAGTTCCACTGTGGAAGTTACACAGACATTGATCGTTGAAATCCTTCACTGGTCGCTTGGCATGCGCTGCAGTTTAGGTTTTCAGTCAGAAACAAATAGAGATGGAAGCAAAACATCAGGCTGGACTGAGGTGGATCTGACAGTCTCTGGTTCATTCCAGATAAACAACCTGGGTGTCATGAATCAGACCTCTGTGGCTCTCTCCGATGGCCACCGGAGGGCACCCTCTCCTGAGTATTGACTTTCCCGGACTCCATTTCCCATACACCCCGTTCAAAGACTAATCACCTGCACAGGTGTTCCCCATTATCCACACTACTTAAACAGCATCCACTCTCACTCTCATTGTGAAGTCTTGTTTTGCCCCAGCTGACATTTCTAAGCGTTTACCTTGTGATTCTGTGACCCTTCTGTTTATGACTTTGGATTGTTTGATTACTGTTGATTCTCTGCCGCCTGCCCTTGTGATCTTGCTTTCTGGAACTCTGACTGCTTTGCTGCCTGCCCTGACTCAAGCCGGTATCGTTTATGTCTCTGCTCTGCCTCTGATATTCCTGCCACTGTTGTTTTGAACGCTGCCTGTTTAACCCTGACTTTGATTATTAAAGATATCTGCAAATGGATCCACACGCTTCTGACCCCTCATTACACTGGGAGCCACACAGTAAATAATATTAGCAAAGATTCTGTGATTTAAATAAATTTTTTAAAACACTTTATAAACAAATACCATTCATTGTGTCTATAATTGCAATTAAAACATTAAAGGTGCCATAGAATGGAAAACATCTCAGGTTACGTATGTAACCCTGGTTCCCTGAAGGGAACGAGATGCTGCGTCGAAATGCTAGGGGAACGTCTTCAGCGTGACTGCTCTCTGAATCACATGTATAATCTATCCAATGGAAGGGCGAGACGTCACAGGTGGGTGACGTAATCGACCAGGAAGCATAAAAGCACGTGCGGTGGGACCTGCGTTTGCTTCTAGGAATGAAGCAACCGCTCGCAGGGATGCCGGAAGTATGGCCTCGAGACGCAGCGTCTCGTTCCCTCCAGGGAACAAGGGTTACATACATAACCTGAGACGCATCGAAATGCTAGGGAACGAGATGCCCACACCACCAGACTTCCAAGTCCCTGCCCTGTGTATCCCTCAGAAGCGCAACGAGGGCGAGAGAAAAAAGGGGCCCTGAGTGGCTAAAGTGGGTGGGGCCTGCGCCCCAAAGGCCAGCTTCTAAGAAGTGAGTCTTGATCCCAAAGAAGGGGGAGAGCAGAGGACTGCAGAGGATAGCATCCTGATCCACCACATAGCATAAGCTCTCTGGCCGGAGGCCTCAGCCTCTGGAGGAAATATGTACTAGGGGGTGTCTACCCACTGAAAGGCCACCGAAAAGGGCGCTGTAGGCCAGTATAGCCGCCACGTAAACCTTCGGGGTGGAGTGGGTTACCGCTGCGGAGAAATGGGCCTGCAGGAACTCCAGCACTGTACCAAACAGGCAGTTAACTGGGTCAAGGTGGCAGTCTCCACACCATGAAGTGAAAAGTACAGTTTCCTCCAGAGGGAGCTCTGGATAGGAGGATGGTCTCAGCAACCTCGGTTGAGAGACTGGAATCTATGAGCTGTGCCTCCTCAGAGGCCACAGCTTCCACAGCTCAGGGCGAGGGTGGATGATAGTGCCCCCCGCCTGTGAGAGGAGATCTCTCCTGCCAGGAATCTACCATGGAGAGCCGTCGAGGAGAGAAATCAGGTCCGAGAACCATACGGTGGTACCAGAAGTAGACTGACCTCGTCCCGGCGCACTCTCTCCAGAACTCCCGGGAGCTGAGCGATACATACATGATTTATGAAAATGTCCATCTAAAATATATGATTTAAAAAAACAATTCCATCTGAAATACATGATTCATGAAAATGTCCATCTGAATCACATGATTTTTGAAAACAATTTCCATCTGAAATATATGGTTTATGACAACGATTTATGAAAATGTCCATCTGAAACAGGGTTAGGGCTTAAAAAAAAATTAAAACAAAGTCCAATTCCGATCGTCCGCAGAATCCGGTCCGGGTTTTCCTCCAATCCAGGATACCGCAGAATCCGGTCGTCCTGAAAATCCGGTCTGGGTTTTGCTCCAGTACAGGATTTATGAAAATGTCCATCTAAAACACTTGATTTAAAAAAAAAATTCCATCTGAAATACATGATTAATGAAAATGTCCATCTGAAATACATGATTTTTGAAACCAATTTCCATCGGAAATATATGGTTTATGACAACGATTTATGAAAATGCCCATCTGAAACAGGGTTAGGGCTAAAAAAAAAAAAAAAAAAAAAAAAAAAAGTCCAATTCCGGTCGTCCTCAGAATCCGGTCTGGGTTTTGCTCCAATCCAGGATACCGCAGAATCCGGTCGTCCTGAGAATCCGGTCCGGGTTTTGCTCCAATCCAGGATACCGCAGGATCCGGTCGTCTTGAGAATCCGGTCCGGGTTTTGCTCCAATCCAGGATACCGCAGAATCCGGTCTTCCTCGGAATCCGGTCCGGGTTTTGCTCCAATCCAGGAGACCGCAGAATCCGGTTTTCCTCGGAATCCGGTCCGGGTTTTGCTCCAATCCAGGATACCGCAGAATCCGGTCGTCCTCGGATTCCGGTCCGGGTTTTGCTCCAATCCAGGAGACCGCAGAATCCGGTCGTCCTCGGAATCCGGTCCGGGTTTTGCTCCAATCCAGGAGACCGCAGAATCCGGTCGTGCTCAGAATCCGGTCCGGGTTTTGCTCCAATCCAGGAGACCGAAGAATCCGGTCGTCCTGAGAATCCGGTCCAGGTTTTGCTCCAATACATGATTTATGAAAATGTCCATCTGAAACACATGATGTTTTAAAACAATTTCAATTTGAAATACATGATTTTTGAAAATTATTTCCTTCTGAAATACATGATTTTTAAAAAAAATTTCCAATGTGAAATACATGATTTATGAAAATGTCCATCTGAAACACATGATTTAAAAAAAAAATTCCATCTGAAATACATGATTTATGAAAATGTCCATCTAAAATATATGATTTTAAAAAAAAATCCATTTGAAATACATGATTTTTGAAAACAATTTCCATCTGAAATATATGGTTTATGACAACGATTTAAGAAAATGTCCATCTGAAACAGGGTTAGGGCTTAAAAAAAAATAAAAAAAAAAGAGTCCAATTCCGGTCGTCCTCAGAATCCGGTCCGGGTTTTGCTCCAATCCAGGAGACCGCAGAATCCGGTTTTCCTCTGAATCCGGTCCGAGTTTTGCTCCAATCCAGGAGACCGCAGAATCCGGTCGTCCTCGGAATCCGGTCCGGGTTTTGATCCAATCCAGGATACCGCAGAATCCGGTCGTGTTCAGAATCCGGTCCGGGTTTTGCTCCAATCCAGAATACCGCAGAATCCGGTCGTTCTGAGAATCCGGTCCGGGTTTTGCTCCAATACATGATTTATGAAAATGTCCATCTGAAACACATGATTTTTTAAAACAATTTCAATTTGAAATACATGATTTTTGAAAATTATTTCCTTCTGAAATACATGATTTTTTAAAACAATTTCCAATGTGAAATACATGATTTATGAAAATGTCCATCTGAAACACATGATTTTTTAAAACAATTTCCAATGTGAAATACATGATTTATGAAAATGTCCATCTAAAATATATGATTTAAAAAAACAATTCCATCTGAAATACATGATTCATGAAAATGTCCATCTGAATCACATGATTTTTGAAAACAATTTCCATCTGAAATATATGGTTTATGACAACGATTTATGAAAATGTCCATCTGAAACAGGGTTAGGGCTTAAAAAAAAATTTAAAACAAAGTCCAATTCCGATCGTCCGCAGAATCCGGTCCGGGTTTTCCTCCAATCCAGGATACCGCAGAATCCGGTCGTCCTGAAAATCCGGTCTGGGTTTTGCTCCAGTACAGGATTTATGAAAATGTCCATCTAAAACACTTGATTTAAAAAAAAAAATTCCATCTGAAATACATGATTAATGAAAATGTCCATCTGAAATACATGATTTTTGAAAACAATTTCCATCGGAAATATATGGTTTATGACAACGATTTATGAAAATGCCCATCTGAAACAGGGTTAGGGCTAAAAAAAAAAAAAAAAAAAAAAAAAGTCCAATTCCGGTCGTCCTCAGAATCCGGTCTGGGTTTTGCTCCAATCCAGGATACCGCAGAATCCGGTCGTCCTGAGAACCCGGTCCGGGTTTTGCTCCAATCCAGGATACCGCAGGATCCGGTCGTCTTGAGAATCCGGTCCGGGTTTTGCTCCAATCCAGGATACCGCAGAATCCGGTCTTCCTCGGAATCCGGTCCGGGTTTTGCTCCAATCCAGGAGACCGCAGAATCCGGTTTTCCTCGGAATCCGGTCCGGGTTTTGCTCCAATCCAGGATACCGCAGAATCCGGTCGTCCTCGGATTCCGGTCCGGGTTTTGCTCCAATCCAGGAGACCGCAGAATCCGGTCGTCCTCGGAATCCGGTCCGGGTTTTGCTCCAATCCAGGAGACCGCAGAATCCGGTCGTGCTCAGAATCCGGTCCGGGTTTTGCTCCAATCCAGGAGACCGAAGAATCCGGTCGTCCTGAGAATCCGGTCCAGGTTTTGCTCCAATACATGATTTATGAAAATGTCCATCTGAAACACATGATGTTTTAAAACAATTTCAATTTGAAATACATGATTTTTGAAAATTATTTCCTTCTGAAATACATGATTTTTAAAAAAAAATTCCAATGTGAAATACATGATTTATGAAAATGTCCATCTGAAACACATGATTTAAAAAAAAAATTCCATCTGAAATACATGATTTATGAAAATGTCCATCTAAAATATATGATTTAAAAAAAAATTCCATTTGAAATACATGATTTTTGAAAACAATTTTCATCTGAAATATATGGTTTATGACAACGATTTATGAAAATGTCCATCTGAAACAGGGTTAGGGCTTAAAAAAAAAAAAAAAAAGAGTCCAATTCCGGTCGTCCTCAGAATCCGGTCCGGGTTTTGCTCCAATCCAGGATACCGCAGAATCCGGTCGTCCTGAGAATCCGGTCCGGGTTTTGCTCCAATCCAGGATACCGCAGAATCCGGTCGTCCTGAGAATCCGGTCCGGGTTTTGCTCCAATCCAGGATACCGCAGAATCCGGTCGTCCTCGGAATCCGGTCCGGGTTTTGCTCCAATCCAGGAGACCGCAGAATCCGGTTTTCCTCGGAATCCGGTCCGGGTTTTGCTCCAATCCAGGAGACCGCAGAATCCGGTCGTCCTCGGAATCCGGTCCGGGTTTTGCTCCAATCCAGGATACCGCGGAATCCGGTCGTCCTCGGATTCCGGTCCGGGTTTTGCTCCAATCCAGGAGACCGCAGAATCCGCTCGTGCGCAGAATCCGGTCCGGGTTTTGCTCCAATCCAGGAGACCGAAGAATCCGGTCGTCCTGAGAATCCGGTCCAGGTTTTGCTCCAATACATGATTTATGAAAATTTCCATCTGAAACACATGATTTTTTAAAACAATTTCAATTTGAAATACATGATTTCTGAAAATGTCCATCTGAAACACATGATTTTTTAAAACAATTTCCAATGTGAAATACATGATTTATGAAAATGTCCATCTAAAATATATGATTTAAAAAAAAAATTCCATCTGAAATACATGATTCATGAAAATGTACATCTGAAACACATGATTTTTTAAAACAATTTCCATCTGAAATATATGGTTTATGACAACGATTTATGAAAATGTCCATCTGAAACAGGGTTAGGGCTTAAAAAAAAAATAAAACAAAGTCCAATTCCGATCGTCCGCAGAATCCGGTCCGGGTTTTCCTCCAATCCAGGATACCGCAGAATCCGGTCGTCCTGAAAATCCGGTCTGGGTTTTGCTCCAGTACAGGATTTATGAAAATGTCCATCTGAAACACATGATTTTTTAAAACAATTTCCAATGTGAAATAAATGATTTATGAAAATGTCCATCTGAAACACATGATTTGAAAAAAAAAATCCATCTGAAATACATGATTTATGAAAATGTCCATCTAAAACACTTGATTTAAAAAAAAAATTCCATCTGAAATACATTAATGAAAATGTCCATCTGAAATACATGATTTTTGAAAACAATTTCAATCTGAAATAGATGGTTTATGACAACGATTTATGAAAATGCCCATCTGAAACAGGGTTAGGGCTAAAAAAAAAATAAAAAAAAAAGTCCAATTCCGGTCGTCCTCAGAATCCGGTCTGGGTTTTGCTCCAATCCAGGATACCGCAGAATCCGGTCGTCCTGAGAATCCGGTCCGGGTTTTGCTCCAATCCAGGATACCGCAGAATCCGGTCGTCCTGAGAATCCGGTCCGGGTTTTGCTCCAATCCAGGATACCGCAGTATCCGGTCTTCCTCGGAATCCGGTCCGGGTTTTGCTCCAATCCAGGAGACCGCAGAATCCGGTTTTCCTCGGAATCCGGTCCGGGTTTTGCTCCAATCCAGGATACCGCAGAATCCGGTCGTGCTCAGAATCCGGTCCGGGTTTTGCTCCAATCCAGGAGACCGCAGAATCCGGTCGTCCTCGGAATCCGGTCCAGGTTTTGCTCCAATACATGATTTATGAAAATGTCCATCTGAAACACATGATGTTTTAAAACAATTTCAATTTGAAATACATGATTTTTGAAAATTATTTCCTTCTGAAATACATGATTTTTAAAAAAAATTTCCAATGTGAAATACATGATTTATGAAAATGTCCATCTGAAACACATGATGTAAAAAAAAAATTCCATCTGACATACATGATTTATGAAAATGTCCATCTAAAATATATGATTTAAAAAAAAAATCCATCTGAAATACATGATTTTTGAAAACAATTTCCATCTTAAATATATGGTTTATGACAACGATTTAAGAAAATGTCCATCTGAAACAGGGTTAGGGCTTAAAAAAAAAAAAAAAAAAAAAAAAGAGTCCAATTCCGGTCGTCCTCAGAATCCGGTCCGGGTTTTGCTCCAATCCAGGATACCGCAGAATCCGGTCGTCCTGAGAATCCGGTCCGGGTTTTGCTCCAATCCAGGATACCGCAGAATCCGGTCGTCCTGAGAATCCGGTCCGGGTTTTGCTCCAATCCAGGATACCGCAGAATCCGGTCGTCCTCGGAATCCGGTCCGGGTTTTGCTCCAATCCAGGAGACCGCAGAATCCGGTTTTCCTCGGAATCCGGTCCGGGTTTTGCTCCAATCCAGGATACCGCAGAATCCGGTCGTCCTCGGAATCCGGTCCGGGTTTTGCTCCAATCCAGGAGACCGCAGAATCCGGTCGTCCTCGGAATCCGGTCCGGGTTTTGCTCCAATCCAGGAGACCGCAGAATCCGGTCGTGCTCAGAATCCGGTCCGGGTTTTGCTCCAATCCAGGAGACCGAAGAATCCGGTCGTCCTGAGAATCCGGTCCAGGTTTTGCTCCAATACATGATTTATGAAAATTTCCATCTGAAACACATGATTTTTTTAAAACAATTTCAATTTGAAATACATGATTTTTGAAAATTATTTCCTTCTGAAATACATGATTTTTTAAAACAATTTCCAATGTGAAATACATGATTTATGAAAATGTCCATCTGAAACACATGATTTTTTAAAACAATTTCCAATGTGAAATACATGATTTATGAAAATGTCCATCTAAAATATATGATTTAAAAAAAAAATTCCATCTGAAATACATGATTCATGAAAATGTACATCTGAAGCACATGATTTTTTAAAACAATTTCCATCTGAAATATATGGTTTATGACAACGATGTATGAAAATGTCCATCTGAAACACATGATTTAAAAAAAAAATTCCATCTGACATGATTTATGAAAATGTCCATCTAAAATATATGATTTAAAAAAAAAATCCATCTGAAATACATGATTTTTGAAAACAATTTCCATCTGAAATATATGGTTTATGACAACGATTTAAGAAAATGTCCATCTGAAACAGGGTTAGGGCTTAAAAAAAAAAAAAAAAAAAAAGAGTCCAATTCCGGTCGTCCTCAGAATCCGGTCCGGGTTTTGCTCCAATCCAGGATACCGCAGAATCCGGTCGTCCTGAGAATCCGGTCCGGGTTTTGCTCCAATCCAGGATACCGCAGAATCCGGTCGTCCTGAGAATCCGGTCCGGGTTTTGCTCCAATCCAGGATACCGCAGAATCCGGTCGTCCTCGGAATCCGGTCCGGGTTTTGCTCCAATCCAGGAGACCGCAGAATCCGGTTTTCCTCGGAATCCGGTCCGGGTTTTGCTCCAATCCAGGATACCGCAGAATCCGGTCGTCCTCGGAATCCGGTCCGGGTTTTGTTCCAATCCAGGAGACCGCAGAATCCGGTCGTCCTCGGAATCCGGTCCGGGTTTTGCTCCAATCCAGGAGACCGCAGAATCCGGTCGTGCTCAGAATCCGGTCCGGGTTTTGCTCCAATCCAGGAGACCGAAGAATCTGGTCGTCCTGAGAATCCGGTCCAGGTTTTGCTCCAATACATGATTGATGAAAATGTCCATCTGAAACACATGATTTTTTAAAACAATTTCAATTTGAAATACATGATTTTTGAAAATTATTTCCTTCTGAAATACAAGATTTTTTAAAACAATTTCCAATGTGAAATACATGATTTATGAAAATGTCCATCTGAAACACATGATTTTTTAAAACAATTTCCAATGTGAAATACATGATTTATGAAAATGTCCATCTAAAATATATGATTTAAAAAAAAATTCCATCTGAAATACATGATTCATGAAAATGTACATCTGAAACACATGATTTTTTAAAACAATTTCCATCTGAAATATATGGTTTATGACAACGATTTATGAAAATGTCCATCTGAAACAGGGTTAGGGCTTAAAAAAATAATAAAACAAAGTCCAATTCCGATCGTCCGCAGAATCCGGTCCGGGTTTTCCTCCAATCCAGGATACCGCAGAATCCGGTCGTCCTGAAAATCCGGTCTGGGTTTTGCTCCAGTACAGGATTTATGAAAATGTCCATCTGAAACACATGATTTTTTAAAACAATTTCCAATGTGAAATAAATGATTTATGAAAATGTCCATCTGAAACACATGATTTGAAAAAAAAATCCATCTGAAATACATGATTTATGAAAATGTCCATCTAAAACACTTGATTTAAAAAAAAAATTCCATCTGAAATACATTAATGAAAATGTCCATCTGAAATACATGATTTTTGAAAACAATTTCAATCTGAAATAGATGGTTTATGACAACGATTTATGAAAATGCCCATCTGAAACAGGGTTAGGGCTAAAAAAAAAATAAAAAAAAAAGTCCAATTCCGGTCGTCCTCAGAATCCGGTCTGGGTTTTGCTCCAATCCAGGATACCGCAGAATCCGGTCGTCCTGAGAATCCGGTCCGGGTTTTGCTCCAATCCAGGATACCGCAGAATCCGGTCGTCCTGAGAATCCGGTCCGGGTTTTGCTCCAATCCAGGATACCGCAGTATCCGGTCTTCCTCGGAATCCGGTCCGGGTTTTGCTCCAATCCAGGAGACCGCAGAATCCGGTTTTCCTCGGAATCCGGTCCGGGTTTTGCTCCAATCCAGGATACCGCAGAATCCGGTCGTGCTCAGAATCCGGTCCGGGTTTTGCTCCAATCCAGGAGACCGAAGAATCCGGTCGTCCTGAGAATCCGGTCCAGGTTTTGCTCCAATACATGATTTATGAAAATGTCCATCTGAAACACATGATGTTTTAAAACAATTTCAATTTGAAATACATGATTTTTGAAAATTATTTCCTTCTGAAATACATGATTTTTAAAAAAAATTTCCAATGTGAAATACATGATTTATGAAAATGTCCATCTGAAACACATGATTTAAAAAAAAAATTCCATCTGACATACATGATTTATGAAAATGTCCATCTAAAATATATGATTTAAAAAAAAATCCATCTGAAATACATGATTTTTGAAAACAATTTCCATCTTAAATATATGGTTTATGACAACGATTTAAGAAAATGTCCATCTGAAACAGGGTTAGGGCTTAAAAAAAAAAAAAAAAAAAAAAAGTCCAATTCCGGTCTTCCTCAGAATCCGGTCCGGGTTTTGCTCCAATCCAGGATACCGCAGAATCCGGTCGTCCTGAGAATCCGGTCCGGGTTTTGCTCCAATCCAGGATACCGCAGAATCCGGTAGTCCTGAGAATCCGGTCCGGGTTTTGCTCCAATCCAGGATACCGCAGAATCCGGTCGTCCTGAGAATCCGGTCTGGGTTTTGCTCCAATCCAGGATACCGCAGAATCCGGTCGTCCTGAGAATCCGGTCCGGGTTTTGCTCCAATCCAGGATACCGCAGAATCCGGTCGTCCTGAGAATCCGGTCCGGGTTTTGCTCCAATCCAGGAGACCGCAGAATCCGGTCGTCCTGAGAATCCGGTCCGGGTTTTGCTCCAATCCAGGATACCGCAGAATCCGGTCGTCCTCGGAATCCGGTCCGGGTTTTTCTCCAATCTAGTATACTGCAGAATCCTGTCGTCCTGAGAATCCGGTCCGGGTTTTGCTCCAATCCAGGAGACCGCAGAATCCGGTCGTCCTCAGAATCCGGTCTGGGTTTTGCTCCAGTACATGATTTATGAAAATGTCCATCTGAAACACATGATTTTTTATAACAATTTCCAATGTGAAATGCATGATTTATGAAAATGTCCATCTGAAACACATGATTTAAAAAAAAATTCCATCTGAAATACATGATTCATGAAAATGTCCATCTGAAACAAATGATTTTTGAAAACAATTTCCATCTGAAATATGTTTATGACAACGATTTATGAAAATGTCCAT
Source organism: Barbus barbus (assembly GCF_936440315.1). NCBI lineage: Eukaryota > Metazoa > Chordata > Actinopteri > Cypriniformes > Cyprinidae > Barbus > Barbus barbus. The sequence continues at coordinate 31,619,176 of NC_136748.1, forward strand.
CTGAAACAGGGTTAGGGCTTAAAAAAAAAAAAAAAAAAAAAGTCCAATTCCGGTCGTCCTCAGAATCCGGTCCGGGTTTTGCTCCAATCCAGGATACCGCAGAATCCGGTCGTCCTGAGAATCCGGTCCGGGTTTTGCTCCAATCCAGGATACCGCAGAATCTGATCGTCCTGAGAATCCGGTCCGGGTTTTGCTCCAATCCAGGATACCGCAGAATCCGGTCGTCCTCGGAATCCGGTCCAGGTTTTGCTCCAATCCAGGATACCGCAGATTCCGGTCATCCTCGGAATCCGGTCCGGGTTTTTCTCCAATCCAGGATACCGCAGAATCCGGTCGTCCTCGGAATCCGGTCCGGGTTTTGCTCCAATCCAGGAGACAGCAGAATCCGGTCGTCCTCAGAATCCGGTCTGGGTTTTGCTCCAGTACATGATTTATGAAAATGTCCATCTGAAACACATGATTTTTTATAACAATTTCCAATGTCAAATGCATGATTTATGAAAATGTCCATCTGAAACACATGATTTTTAAAAAAAAATTCCATCTGAAATACATGATTTATGAAAATGTCCATCTAAAACACTTGATTTAAAAAAAAAATTCCATCTGAAATACATGATTTATGAAAATGTCCATCTGAAACACATGATTTTTGAAAACAATTTCCATCTGAAATATATGGTTTATGACAACGATTTATGAAAATGTCCATCTGAAACAGGGTTAGGGCTTAAAAAAAAAAAAAAAAAAAAAAAAGTCCAATTCCGGTCTTCCTCAGAATCCGGTCCGGGTTTTGCGCCAATCCAGGATACCGCAGAATCCGGTCGTCCTGAGAATCCGGTCCGGGTTTTGCTGCAATCCAGGATACCGCAGAATCCGGTCGTCCTGAGAATCCGGTCCGGGTTTTGCTCAAATCCAGGATACCGCAGAATCGGTCGTCCTGAGAATCCGGTCCGGGTTTTGCTCCAATCCAGGATACCGCAGAATCCGGTCGTCCTGAGAATCCGGTCCGGGTTTTGCTCCAATCCAGGATACCGCAGAATCCGGTCGTCCTCGGAATCCGGTCCGGGTTTTTCTCCAATCTAGGATACTGCAGAATCCTGTCGTCCTGAGAATCCGGTCCGGGTTTTGCTCCAATCTAGGAGACCGCAGAATCCGGTCGTCCTCAGAATCCGGTCTGGGTTTTGCTCCAGTACATGATTTATGAAAATGTCCATCTGAAACACATGATTTTTTATAACAATTTCCAATGTGAAATGCATGATTTATGAAAATGTCCATCTGAAACACATGATTTAAAAAAAAAATCCATCTGAAATACATGATTCATGAAAATGTCCATCTGAAACAAATGATTTTTGAAAACAATTTCCATCTGAAATATGTTTATGACAACGATTTATGAAAATGTCCATCTGAAACAGGGTTAGGGCTTAAAAAAAAAAAAAAAAAAAAAAGTCCAATTCCGGTCGTCCTCAGAATCCGGTCCGGGTTTTGCTCCAATCCAGGATACCGCAGAATCCGGTCGTCCTGAGAATCCGGTCCGGGTTTTGCTCCAATCCAGGATACCGCAGAATCTGATCGTCCTGAGAATCCGTTCCGGGTTTTGCTCCAATCCAGGATACCGCAGAATCCGGTGGTCCTCGGAATCCGGTCCGGGTTTTGCTCCAATCCAGGATACCGCAGATTCCGGTCATCCTCGGAATCCGGTCCGGGTTTTTCTCCAATCCAGGATACCGCAGAATCCGGTCGTCCTCGGAATCCGGTCTGGGTTTTGCTCCAATCCAGGAGACAGCAGAATCCGGTCGTCCTCAGAATCCGGTCTGGGTTTTGCTCCAATCCAGGATACCGCAGAATCCGGTCGTCCTGAGAATCCGGTCCGGGTTTTGCTCCAATCCAGGATACCGCAGAATCCGGTCGTCCTGAGAATCCGGTCCGGGTTTTGCTCCAATCCAGGATACCGCAGAATCCGGTCGTCCTGAGAATCCGGTCCGGGTTTTGCTCCAATCCAGGATACCGCAGAATCCGGTCGTCCTCGGAATCCGGTCCGGGTTTTTCTCCAATCTAGGATACTGCAGAATCCTGTCGTCCTGAGAATCCGGTCCGGGTTTTGCTCCAATCCAGGAGACCGCAGAATCCGGTCGTCCTCAGAATCCGGTCTGGGTTTTGCTCCAGTACATGATTTATGAAAATGTCCATCTGAAACACATGATTTTTTATAACAATTTCCAATGTGAAATGCATGATTTATGAAAATGTCCATCTGAAACACATGATTTAAAAAAAAATTCCATCTGAAATACGATTCATGAAAATGTCCATCTGAAACAAATGATTTTTGAAAACAATTTCCATCTGAAATATGTTTATGACAACGATTTATGAAAATGTCCATCTGAAACAGGGTTAGGGCTTAAAAAAAAAAAAAAAAAAAAAGTCCAATTCCGGTCGTCCTCAGAATCCGGTCCGGGTTTTGCTCCAATCCAGGATACCGCAGAATCCGGTCGTCCTGAGAATCCGGTCCGGGTTTTGCTCCAATCCAGGATACCGCAGAATCCGATCGTCCTGAGAATCCGGTCCGGGTTTTGCTCCAATCCAGGATACCGCAGAATCCGGTCGTCCTCGGAATCCGGTCCGGGTTTTGCTCCAATCCAGGATACCGCAGATTCCGGTCATCCTCGGAATCCGGTCCGGGTTTTTCTCCAATCCAGGATACCGCAGAATCCGGTCGTCCTCGGAATCCGGTCCGGGTTTTGCTCCAATCCAGGAGACAGCAGAATCCGGTCGTCCTCAGAATCCAGTCTGGGTTTTGCTCCAGTACATGATTTATGAAAATGTCCATCTGAAACACATGATTTTTTATAACAATTTCCAATGTCAAATGCATGATTTATGAAAATGTCCATCTGAAACACATGATTTTTAAAAAAAAATTCCATCTGAAATACATGATTTATGAAAATGTCCATCTAAAACACATGATTTTTGAAAACAATTTCCATCTGAAATATATGGTTTATGACAACGATTTATGAAAATGTCCATCTGAAACAGGGTTAGGGCTTAAAAAAAAAAAAAAAAAAAAAGTCCAATTCCGGTCGTCCTCAGAATCCGGTCCGGGTTTTGCTCCAATCCTGGATACCGCAGAATCCGGTAGTCCTGAGAATCCGGTCCGGGTTTTGCTCCAATCCAGGATACCGCAAAATCCGGTCGTCCTGAGAATCCGGTCCTGGTTTTGCTCCAATCCAGGATACCGCAGAATCCGGTCGTCCTGAGAATCCGGTCCGGGTTTTGCTCCAATCCAGGATACCGCAGAATCCGGTCGTCCTCGGAATCCGGTCCGGGTTTTGCTCCAATCCAGGATACCGCAGAATCCGGTCGTCCTCGGAATCCGGTCCGGGTTTTGCTCCAATCCAGGATACCGCAGAATCCGGTCGTCCTCGGAATCCGGTCCGGGTTTTGCTCCAATCCAGGATACCACAGAATCCGGTCGTCCTGAGAATCCGGTCCGGGTTATGCTCCAATCCAGGATACTGAAGAATCCGGTCGTCCTGAGAATCCGGTCCGGGTTTTGCTCCAGTACATGATTTATGAAAATGTCCATCTGAAACACATGATTTTTTATAACAATTTCCAATGTGAAATGCATGATTTATGAAAATGTCCATCTGAAACACATGATTTAAAAAAAAAATTCCATCTGAAATACATGATTTATGAAAATGTCCATCTAAAACACTTGATTTAAAAAAAAAATTCCATCTGAAATACATGATTCATGAAAATGTCCATCTGAAACACATGATTTTTGAAAACAATTTCCATCTGAAATATATGGTTTATGACAACGATTTATGAAAATGTCCATCTGAAACAGGGTTATGGCTTAAAAAAAAAAAAAAAAAAAAAAAGTCCAATTCCGGTCTTCCTCAGAATCCGGTCCGGGTTTTGCTCCAATCCAGGATACCGCAGAATCTGGTCGTCCTGAGAATCCGGTCCGGGTTTTGCTCCAATCCAGGATACCGCAGAATCCGGTAGTCCTGAGAATCCGGTCCGGGTTTTGCTCCAATCCAGGATACCTCAGAATCCGGTCGTCCTGAGAATCCGGTCCGGGTTTTGCTCAAATCCAGGATACTGCAGAATCCGGTCGTCCTCAGAATCCGGTCCGGGTTTTGCTCCAATCCAGGATACCGCAGAATCCGGTCGTCCTGAGAATCCGGTCCGGGTTTTGCTCCAATCCAGGATACCGCAGAATCCGGTCGTCCTGAGAATCCGGTCCGGGTTTTGCTCCAATCCAGGATACCGCAGAATCCGGTCGTCCTGAGAATCCGGTCCGGGTTTTGCTCCAATCCAGGATACCGCAGAATCCGGTCGTCCTGAGAATCCGGTCCGGGTTTTGCTCCAATCCAGGATACCGCAGAATCCGGTCGTCCTGAGAATCCGGTCCGGGTTTTGCTCCAATCCAGGATACCGCAGATTCCGGTCATCCTCGGAATCCGGTCCGGGTTTTTCTCCAATCCAGGATACCGCAGAATCCGGTCGTCCTCGGAATCCGGTCCGGGTTTTGCTCCAATCCAGGAGACAGCAGAATCCGGTCGTCCTCAGAATCCGGTCTGGGTTTTGCTCCAGTACATGATTTATGAAAATGTCCATCTGAAACACATGATTTTTTATAACAATTTCCAATGTCAAATGCATGATTTATGAAAATGTCCATCTGAAACACATGATTTTAAAAAAAAAATTCCATCTGAAATACATGATTTATGAAAATGTCCATCTAAAACACTTGGTTTAAAAAAAAAATTCCATCTGAAATACATGATTTATGAAAATGTCCATCTGAAACACATGATTTTTGAAAACAATTTCCATCTGAAATATATGGTTTATGACAACGATTTATGAAAATGTCCATCTGAAACAGGGTTAGGGCTTAAAAAAAAAAAAAAAAAAAAAAAGTCCAATTCCGGTCGTCCTCAGAATCCGGTCCGGGTTTTGCTCCAATCCTGGATACCGCAGAATCCGGTAGTCCTGAGAATCCGGTCCGGGTTTTGCTCCAATCCAGGATACCGCAGAATCCTGTCGTCCTGAGAATCCGGTCCGGGTTTTGCTCCAATCCAGGATACCGCAGAATCCGGTCGTCCTGAGAATCCGGTCCGGGTTTTGCGCCAATCCAGGATACCGCAGAATCCGGTAGTCCTGAGAATCCGGTCCGGGTTTTGCTCCAATCCAGGATACCGCAGAATCCGGTCGTCCTGAGAATCCGGTCCGGGTTTTGCTCCAATCCAGGATACCGCAGAATCCGGTCGTCCTGAGAATCCGGTCCGGGTTTTGCTCCAATCCAGGATACCGCAGAATCCGATCGTCCTCAGAATCCGGTCCGGGTTTTGCTCCAATCCAGGATACCGCAGAATCCGGTCGTCCTCGGAATCCGGTCCGGGTTTTGCTCCAATCCAGGATACCGCAGATTCCGGTCATCCTCGGAATCCGGTCCGGGTTTTTCTCCAATCCAGGATACCGCAGAATCCGGTCGTCCTCGGAATCCGGTCCGGGTTTTGCTCCAATCCAGGAGACAGCAGAATCCGGGCGTCCTCAGAATCCGGTCTGGGTTTTGCTCCAGTACATGATTTATGAAAATGTCCATCTGAAACACATGATTTTTTATAACAATTTCCAATGTCAAATGCATGATTTATGAAAATGTCCATCTGAAACACATGATTTTTAAAAAAAAATTCCATCTGAAATACATGATTTATGAAAATGTCCATCTAAAACACTTGGTTTAAAAAAAAAATTCCATCTGAAATACATGATTTATGAAAATGTCCATCTGAAACACATGATTTTTGAAAACAATTTCCATCTGAAATATATGGTTTATGACAACGATTTATGAAAATGTCCATCTGAAACAGGGTTAGGGCTTAAAAAAAAAAAAAAAAAAAAAGTCCAATTCCGGTCGTCCTCAGAATCCGGTCCGGGTTTTGCTCCAATCCTGGATACCGCAGAATCCGGTAGTCCTGAGAATCCGGTCCGGGTTTTGCTCCAATCCAGGATACCGCAGAATCCGGTCGTCCTCGGAATCCGGTCCGGGTTTTGCTCCAATCCAGGATACCGCAGAATCCGGTCGTCCTCGGAATCCGGTCCGGGTTTTGCTCCAATCCAGGATACCGCAGAATCCGGTCGTCCTCAGAATCCGGTCCGGGTTTTGCTCCAATCCAGGATACCGCAGAATCCGGTAGTCCTGAGAATCCGGTCCGGGTTTTGCTCCAATCCAGGATACCGCAGAATCCGGTCGTCCTGAGAATCCGGTCCGGGTTTTGCTCCAATCCAGGATACCGCAGAATCCGGTCGTCCTGAAAATCCGGTCCGGGTTTTGCTCCAATCCAGGATACCGCAGAATCCGGTCGTCCTGAGAATCCGGTCCGGGTTTTGCTCCAATCCAGGATACCGCAGAATCCGGTCGTCCTGAGAATCCAGTCTGGGTTTTGCTCCAATCCAGGATACCGCAGAATCCGGTCGTCCTCGGAATCCGGTCCGGGTTTTTCTCCAATCTAGGATACTGCAGAATCCTGTCGTCCTGAGAATCCGGTCCGGGTTTTGCTCCAATCCAGGATACCGCAGTATCCGGTCTTCCTCGGAATCCGGTCCGGGTTTTGCTCCAATCCAGGATACCGCAGATTCCGGTCATCCTCGGAATCCGGTCCGGGTTTTGCTCCAATCCAGGAGACAGCAGAATCCGGTCGTCCTCAGAATCCGGTCTGGGTTTTGCTCCAGTACATGATTTATGAAAATGTCCATCTGAAACACATGATTTTTAAAAAAAAATTCCATCTGAAATACATGATTTATGAAAATGTCCATCTAAAACACTTGATTTAAAAAAAAAATTCCATCTGAAATACATGATTAGGGTTAGGGTTAGGGTTAGGGTTAGGGTTAGGTATCTAAGAATCCAGAAATCAGAACAGGTCTGATCTCGGTTAGGCACTGGCACACATTTCAAAGGCCCGCTTCCGTCCCAACTCCAAAAAAGAACCCCCTCCAACAGCACCTCCACATGTTTTATTTGTTCCCATTGTTCTAAATGTTGTCTCATAGAGTCTGTGTCCTGTATCTCCTCCAAACAGGTGTATATTTATTGGTCTGATGTTGTTTTAATATTGTGTATATGTATATTTATGTATTTAAAACCATCATGATAAAAAATCAGTAATATATTTATTAGTGCAATTTAAGCAATCATGATTAAGTAATATATTCTATTAACTCTCACAAGTCCCCACATGTCCATCAAGTGGTAAAACGTTATATTGTGCATCTCTATCTACCCCATGACCTTTTGACCCCTGTATTATATTTTAAAGACTGAAATTGTTGTTACTAAACAGAATACTTTTTCTTGAGTTAATTAAATGTACAAAATCAATGTAATTAGCAAAACAGGGCCACAACACCAAGGGTTCACCGTGTCAGGGCTGGGACGCCGAGGGCCCACCACCCAAGGGCTGCAAAATCAAGGTGCACGCCAACCAGGTGCACCCCAATCAGGTGTTCTCCTGCCAGGGGTATTCGCCCAAGGTCTACCATCTCTAGGTGTAAGGTTTGAGGTGGGTGAATTCATTAGGTCTACCATCTCTAGGTGTAAGGTTTGAGGTGGGTGAATTCATTAGGTCTACCATCTCTAGGTGTAAGGTTTGAGGTGGGTGAATTCATTAGGTCTACCAACTCTAGGTGTCAGGTTTGAGGTGGGTGAATTCATTAGGTCTACCAACTCTAGGTGTCAGGTTTGGGGTGGGTGAATCCATTAGGTTAGGTATCTAAGAATCCAGAAATCAGAACAGGTCTGATCTCGGTTAGGCACTGGCACACATTTCAAAGGCCCGCTTCAGTCCCAACTCCAAAAAAGGAACCCCCTCCAACAGCACCTCCACATGTTTTATTTGTTCCCATTGTTCTAAATGTTGTCTCATAGAGTCTGTGTCCTGTATCTCCTCCAAACAGGTGTATATTTATTGGTCTGATGTTGTTTTAATATTGTGTATATGTATATTTATGTATTTAAAACCATCATGATAAAAAATCAGTAATATATTTATTAGTGCAATTTAAGCAATCATGATTAAGTAATATATTCTATTAACTCTCACAAGTCCCCACATGTCCATCAAGTGGTAAAACGTTATATTGTGCATCTCTATCTACCCCATGACCTTTTGACCCCTGTATTATATTTTAAAGACTGAAATTGTTGTTACTAAACAGAATACTTTTTCTTGAGTTAATTAAATGTACAAAATCAATGTAATTAGCAAAACAGGGCCACAACACCAAGGGTTCACCGTGTCAGGGCTGGGACGCCGAGGGCCCACCACCCAAGGGCTGCAAAATCAAGGTGCACGCCAACCAGGTGCACCCCAATCAGGTGTTCTCCTGC